>NC_036876.1:2878388-2994545 GCF_002910315.2 Salvelinus sp. IW2-2015 | reverse complement strand
GTTTGTCTGTGATTTTGCGGTGACCTAACATAATCATTTGTGGTGCTTTCGCTGAAAAGCCTATTTGAAATCGGACACTTTGGTGGGATTAACAACAAGATGAACTTTAAAATGGTATAAGATACATGTATGTTTGAGGAATTTTAATTATGAGATTTCTGTTGTTTGAATTTGGCGCCCTGCACTTTCACTGGCTGTTGTCATATCGATCCCGTTAACGGGATTGCAGCCATAAGAAGTTTTAACTAGGAAAGTCATTAGTCTAGTGTAGTGACTGGGTGTATTGATACACCTAAAACACTTCAGCGAGCAGGCCTTTCTAATCGACCTGGCCCGGGCATCCTGGAAGGATATTGACTTCATTCCGTCAGTAGAAGATGCCTGGTTATTCTTMAAAAAGTGCTTTCCTCAAAATCTTAAATAAGCATGCCCCATTCAAAAAATGTAGAACCAGGAACAGATAAAGCCCTTGGTTCACTCCAGACCTGACTGCCCTTGACCAGCACAAAAACATCCTGTGGCGTACGGCATTAGCATCAACTAGCCCCCGCAATATGCAACTTTTCAGGGAAGATAGGAACCAATCTAGCTTTTTTTAAACAGAAATTTGCATCCTGCAGCAAACTCCAAAAAGTTCTGGCACACTGTAAAGTCCATGGAGAATAAGAGCACCTCCTCCCAGCTACCCACTGCACTGAGGCTAGGAAACACTGTCACCACCAATAAATCCACAATAATCGAGAATTTCAATAAGCATTTCTCTACAGCTAGCCATGCTTTCCACCTGGCTAACCCTAACCTGGTCAACAGCCCTCCACCCCCCACAGCAACTTGCCCAAGCCTCCCCTATTTCTCCTTCACCCAAATCCAGATAGCTGATGTTCTGAAAGAGCTGCAAAATCTGGACCCCTACAAACCAGCAGGGCTAGACAATCAGGACCCTCTCTTTCTAAAATTATCAGCCGAAATTGTTGCAACCCATATTACTAGCCTGTTCAACCTCTCTTTCATATCGTCTGAGATCCCCAAAGATGTCATTTACAAAATAGCCTCCAACACTCTACTCAGCAAATTGGATGCAGTCTATCACAGTGCCATCTGTTTTGTCACCAAAGCCCCATATACTACCCACCACTGCGACCTGTATGCTCTCGTTGGCTGGCCCTCGCTTCATATTCGTCGCCAAACCCACTGGCTCCAGGTCATCTGTAAGTCTTTGCTAGATAAACCCCGCCTTATCTCAGCTCACTGGTCACCATAGAAGCACCCACCCGTAGCACGAGCAGGTATATTTCACTTGTCACCCCCAAAACCAACTGCTCCTTTGGCCGCCTTTCCTTCCAGTTCTCTGCTGCCAATGACTGGAACAAATTGCAACAAAAAAACAAAAAAATAATCACTGAAGCTGGAGACTCATATCTCCCTCACTAACTTTAAGCACCAGCTGTCAGAGCAGCTCACAGATCACTGCACCTGTACATTGCCCATCTGTAAATAACCCATCCAACTACCTCATCCCCATACTGTTATTTATTTTTGCTCCTTTGCACCCCAGTATCTCTACTTGCACATTCATCTTCTGCACATCTATCACTCCAGTGTTTAATTGCTAAATTGTAATTATTTCACCACTATGGCCTATTTATTACCTTACCTCCCTCATCTTACCTCATTTGCACACACTGTATATAGACTTTTTTTCTTCTGTGTTTGTTTATTCCATGTGCAACTCTGTTGCTTTATCTTGGCCAGGTCGCAGTTGTAAATGAGAACTTGTTCTGAACTAGCCTACCTGGTGAAATAAAAGGTGAAATACATTTTTTTTTAAAGTGCAATTAATAACTTCACCATGCTCAAAAATTCAAAAAACATAATTCCACTTTGACATTATGGGGTATTGTGTGAATGACAGTGACACAACATCTACATTTAAATCATTTTAAGGCTGTAGCACAACAAAATGTGAAAAAASTCAAGGGGTGTGAATACTTTGAAGGCAGAGCACTGCCACATTTGGCAATGAGTGTGCACATGAGTGAAACTGTCACACTGCAAAACTGAAGCAGCTCTATCAAAATCAGTCACTAGAGAGCACTGCACCTGAAATGTATAMTCACACTATGACTTGTTATTATTAAGAAAGATGACATTTTGACTGCTGTGCTGGCAACATCAAACCAAACAAACAACCAAGGAAGCCCCTACCTTTTAGCAATGTTCCTGTTGCTAGGCGATGGCARAGGCGATATCAACCATCTGGAGTTTGGAAGTAAATCCCAAAAGAGAGTACAAAGTTAACGTGGCACCAGGGTTCTAGAAATCAGATGAACCAGCAKTCCAGAACCAAATATGTTCTATCTCCACAGTTCCAATATGTAATTCCTCTGTTCTAAGCCTGGATCAGGTAGTTCCATTGTGTTCCACTAAAGAACATTCCCACGTCTGCCTGACACAGCACACAAGGTGGGCCAGACAAGGGTCCACTTCCACCCCCAACACACAGTGCATATAAATAGCACGAGACACACAGAAAGGCAGCTTAACCTACAGGCACAATCCTGACAGATACCGGCATTTACACTTCATGGATTGCAACTAGGCACCTTGTTTTGAGAACGAAAGATTTCTCAGTTTCAGGGTCTCAGCTTAGAGAGAAGAAGCCTTGTGAGGTATTGGTCTGTTACATGTTATGAACCAGTATTGGTCGGTCACATGAATGAAACAAACCGGTAATGATTAATGCTAAATCATGCAAATATAACTTGTCTGTGTATAGCCGTATATAAGGCAACTGCTGGGACTACCCAGGCAGAGCTCCTGATTGACATGTGTACTATGGTGCATTGAGTTGGTTGAAACCTCTCCAGCGCGCTGGCAATAAACAATGATTCATTTAAGATTGACTATGGAGTGTTGTGGAAATTCTTACACAGGGACACTGAAAGGCAAACATTGGCAGTAGAATGCCCCGTACTGAAGTGCTCAGTGACTTTCAACGTGACACTGTTATAGGATGCACACCTTTGCAAAAAAGCAGCTCTTCAAATTTCTGCCCTGCTAGGGCTGCCCTGGTCAACTGTACGTGCTGTTACTGTGAAGTGGAAACATCTAGGAGCAACAACGGCTCAGCCACGAAGTGGTAGGCCACACAAGCTCACAGAATGGGACCGCCGAGTGCTGGAGAGCATTAAACTCGTCTGTCCTCGTTTACAACACTCACTAGAGTTCCAAACTGCCTATGGAAGCAACGTCAGCACAAGTACTGTTCGTCGGGAGCTTCATGAAATGGGTTTCCATGGCCGAGCAGCCGCACACAAGCCTAAGATCACTATGCGCAATGCCAAGTGTCGGCTGGAGTGGTGTAAAGCTCGCCACCATTGGACTCTGGAGCAGTAGAAGCGCGTTCTCTGGAGTCTGACAGATGAATCTGGGTTTGGCGGATGCCAGGAGAACGCTACCTGCCCAAATGCATAGTGCCAACTGTCAAGTTTGGTGGAAGACGAATAATGGTCTGGGGCTGTTTTTCATGGTTCGGGCTAGGCCCCTTAGTTCTAGTAAAATGGAAATCTTAATGCTACAGCATACAATGACATTCTAGACTATTCTGTGCTTCCAACTTTGTGGCAACAGTTTGGGGAAGTCCCTTTCCTGTTTCAGCCTATGGTTTGTCGAGATCGGTGTCGAAGCCAACTGACATTTACTCCTGAGGTGCTGACCTGTTGCACCTTCTACAACCACTGTGATTATTATTATTATTATTTGACCCTGCTGGTCATCTATGAACATTTTGGCCATGTTCTGTTATAAATCTCCACCCGGCACAGCCAGAAGAAGACTGGCCACCCCTCATAGCCTGGTTCCTCTCTAGGTTTCTTCCTAGGTTCTGGCCTTTCTAGGGAGTTTTTCCTAGCCACCGTACTTCTACACCTGCATTGCTTGCTGTTTGGGGTTTTAGGCTGGGTTTCTGTACAGCATCTGGGAGACATCAGCTGATGTAAGAAGGGCTTTATAAATTAATTTGATTGATTGATTGATTGAAGAACATGACTGGTCTGAACAGAGCRCTGACCTCAACCCCATCAAAACACCTTTGGGATGAATTGGAACGCCGACTGCGAGCCAGGCCTAATCGCCCAARATCAGTGCCCAACCTAACTTGTGCCTGTGGCTGAATGGAAGCAACTCCCCGCAACAATGTTCTAGTGGAAATCTTTCCCAGAAGACTGGAGGCTGTTATAGCAGCAAAGGGGGGGACCAACTCCATATTAAAGCCCATTATTTTGGAATGAGATGACGAGCAGGTGTCCACATACTTTTGTATATAACATGTGGGCATGTGTATGAACACTGACTTGAGTAGCCTGTTACTTAGTAACACGTGGATAAACCTACAGGCAGTAGCTTACACCTAGGTTCACTGAGAAAGTTTGCAGACTTGGAGAATGGAGACCACTGATTGGGAAGAGATTACTGAGAGTGACCTTGTAACCCAACTCATACTCATTCCCTAGGGGGAAGGGAAACAGGACTTTATTAAATATGGTACTTAAAACATACATGGTTAAGTAGTTTTCTATAATTATCTTGTAACAAAGTACTGATGTTCTACCTTTGACCTGTGTAACTGCCAGTATCAAATGTCTGCCAGTGTTGAATGTTATGGCTAAAGTTAGACTCCAGACTGAGTCAAGGGTTCACTGATAATGTATCTGTGACACTATGTGATTCTGTAGCAGCTGATGTTGTGACATCCTACAAGCCTCTCGGCTGATGTTTACAGAACATTAGGTGCTGTGTGATTAATAAGAAGGGTATTCTCAGAGAAGGCCCGTTACAATTTGTTTCTGCTTCTGCTCTGGAGGTGTCTCCCTGTTGCAACTGTTAAATAAACAAGATTGGATTCTGACTGATGTTATCAACAACTGCTCTCCTTTTGGTTCACCGGAAATTTCCCTTTACACACAGACACACAATGGCCCGCCTTGGCATGCTTTCTCTGTGTCCTACTAAACAAAACCTGGTCACCCTCACTCAGTACTACTATATAGCCAGTCTCCACTGGGTCATTAATTATCAATGGTCTCTGGTCTCCAGTAACACTAAAGAAAAACATATCCACATGGCCTAACCAAGTTATGGAAGGTTACAGCAGAGTGCACTAGTTTGACATAACATTTCCTAGTTAGCTGGCTGTGAGGACTCCCAGAAAGAAGCAATGTAGCCTTAACATGCCCTGAGGCTCCAACAATGTTGCATTAAAGCATTCAGACTCACTAACCTGGTTTCCCAAGCGTTTCAACATTCAACTGCTACATCCGTTCATTGACATGCTTGGAAATATGACGAGAAGTCCGCTAAAAAGAAGTAGAAACACACTGGCGCCCAGGCAGGCAGCAAAACAGGCTTTAGGCTACATTTTGGTATTCACACATTGTGCAGTATTAGCAGTAGCGTTAGTGCCGGTCCATTCTCTGGCTACACATCTTCATTTACTTCTGGACTCTGTGGGGGAGCTTAATATGAGAAAAACTAGCCCTGTACTCAGCAATTCATAACTGCTTTCAGAGGCGCACGCACGCACACACAAACATTTAAACACAGGAGGAACTCTGCGCTTGTACACACTGGTGAGACAGTGGATAAGGAGTATTGTGCAGAAGAGTAAATATGTCAAGCACTGTGTGCCCCTAAGCACAACTTCAATTAGATTWTAAACATTTTAAAAACTAGTTTCGACTAGTATTACATCCAATCAGACTCAATCAACATAAACAAGACAAAAGGCTGTCATTATTTTGGTTTTCATTGGCCTCTCCTTACATCCATGGTTTGATAAATGTACTTTAAAACCTCACTGGATCAGTGTCCCGAAATTGGGACAGTTGTTGCTCGATATACGATATGTGACTAGAATGCCGTTGTAAACAACAGCCAACTTTCCAGGACATAGACATATTAATCTAACTGCTGTGTCCAATTTACAGTAGCTATTACAGCAAGAGAAAAAAACATGCTATTGTTTAACTTAAGGGGCAGTATTGAGTAGCTTGGATGAAAAGGTGCCCAGAGTAAACTGCCTGCTACTCAGGCCCAAAAGCTAGAATATGCATATAATTAGTATATTTGGATAGAAAACACTCTGAAGTTTCTAAAACTGTTTGAATGATGTCTGTGAGTATAACAGAACTCATATGGCAGGCAAAAACCTGAGAATAAATCCAACCAGGAAGTGGGAAATCTGAGGTTTGTAGGTTTTCAAGTCTTTGCCTATCCAATATAAAGTGTCTATGGGGTCATATTGCACTTCCTAAGGCTTCCACTAGATGTCAACAGTCTTTAGAACCTTGTTTCAGGCTTCTACTGCGAAGGAGGAGAGAATAAGAGCCGTTTCAACCAGGTGTCTGGCAGAGTGCCATGAGCTCAGTCAGGTGCACGCCCGTGAGAGGTAGCTGCGTTCCTTTTCCTTTCTAAAGACAAAGGAGGTCTCCGGTTGAAACATTGAAGATTTATGTTAAAAACATCCTAAAGATTGATTCTATACATCGTWTGACATGTTTCTACGAACTGTAATATAACTTTTTGACTTTTCYTCTGGCCTGCGCATCGTGAATTTGGAATTGTGAACTAAACGTGCGAACAAAAAGGAGGTATTTGGACATAAATMATGGACTTTATCGAACAAAACAAACATTTATTGTGGAACTGGGATTCCTGGGAGTGCATTCTGATGAAGATCATCAAAGGTAAGTGAATATTTATAATGCTATTTCTGACTTCTGTTGACTCSACAACATGGCGGGTATCTGTTTGGCTTGTTTTGGTCTATGAGCGCTGTACTCCGATTATTGCATGGTGTGCTTTTTCCGTAAAGCTTTTTTGAAATCTGACACAGCGGTTGCATTAAGGAGAAGTATATCTATAATTCCATGTATAACGCTTGTATTTTCATCAACATTTATGATGAGTATTTCTGTAAATTGATGTGGCTCTCTGCAAAATCACCAGATGTTTTGGAAGCAAAACATTACTGAACATAAACTGAGATGTTTGGATATAAATATGAACTTTATCGAACAAAACATACATGTATTGTGTAACATGAAGTCCTATGAGTGTCATCTGATGAAGATCAAAGGTTAGTGATTCATTTTATCTCTATTTCTTCTTTTTGTGACTCCTCTCTTTGGCTGGAAAAATGTCTGTGTTTTTCTGTGACTAGGTGCTGACTTAACATATATAATCGCAAGGTGTGCTTTCGTCGTAATGCCTTTTTGAAATCAGACACTGTGGCTGGATTAACGAGAAGTTTATCTTTAAAATGGTGTGTGATACTTGTATGTTTGAGGAATTTTAATTATGAGATTTCTGTTTGAATTTGGCGCCCGMCAGTTTCACTGGCTGTTGTCAAKTCGATCCCGTTAATGGGATTTGAGGCCAAAATAAGTTAACCCGGTCAAGTTCGGTTTCTGTGCAATCCTCAGACACTCTAGAAGGCAACCAAACTTGTTTCAACATTCTACATTACGTATTGGCTACACAACATGTCAATTAGCCCATGAAGGTAAGCCATCATTACGCACCAATGAGACGAGCGTGTTCACTTGATTGAGTGTGTCATGGTCCAATGACCACCTATCGTTTTGAAACATAGCTAACTAGATAGCCAATGAGCTGGGCTTTACAGTAGTATGTGAARGCCCTTTGTACGACAAACAACCATCATGCTAGAGCTGTGGGCAACAGTGTTCATTCTCAAGGGGAAAGCAAACAGGACGCACAGTAGTTTACATTACACAGCGGTTCGTTATCTTCTACAAACCTTTCTCAAAACTGAAAAAGTAAACGGATGATCTCCGCATGTGTATTTCCCACCATAAAGCATGGAGTAAGGGGTGTTATGGTGTGCTTTGCTGGTGACACTGTGATTTATTTCAAATTCAAGGCACACTTAACCAGCATGGCTACCACAGCATTCTGCAGCGATATGCAATCCCATCTGGTTTGGGCTTAGTGGGACTGTCATTTGTTTTTCAACAGGACAATGACCCAACACACCTCCAGGCTGTGTAAGGGCTATTTTACCAAGGAGAATGATGGAGTGCTGCATCAGACGAGCTGGCCTTCACAATCCCCAGACTTCAACCAAATTGAGATGGTTTGGGATGAGTTAGACCGCAGAGTGAAGGAAAAGCAGTCAACAAGTTCTCAGCATATGTAGGAACTCCTTCAAGACTGTTGGAAAAGCATTCCAGGTTAAGCTGGTTGAGAGAATACCAAGTGTGCAAAGCTGTCATCAAGGCAAAGGGMGGCTATTTGAAGAATCTCAAATAAACAAATCAAAATATATTTTAACACTTTTTTGGTTACTACATGATTTCATGTGTGTTATTTCATAGTGTTGATGTCATCACTATTATTCTACAATGTAGAAAATAGTAAAAATAAAAGATAAACCCTTGAATGAGTAGGTGTTCTAAAACTTTTGACCGGTAGCGTGTATGTATGTATGTATGCATGTATGTATAGAGCAACTACAGATTGCTCCTTTAAGTCTATCAAAAGTGTGCAAGTTTGAGCATGTGTCCATTAGGCCTATGGATTTTTTTATCAGCATGAATTAGATTTAGCAATAAAAGCCCAACTTTTATTCCACAGGCTTGGATCCGCATTATGCAGCTGTAGCAAGTACGCATGTTTCACTGGCTGTCCAGTGGTTTCAAAAACAATGATTGATAGGCACCTTAAACTTCTTGAATTCAACCATTGTTTAGGTTCAAATACACATTTAGATTTGTGAAGAGCCATCCACATCAGCCACAATCCGTAAGGCGCAAATAGCTAAATGAGAGAGCAGCAGTGTGATTCACATCAGCGCTATGTAGATATTAGAGGTCGACCAATTATGATTTTTCAACGCCGATACCGATTATTGGAGGACCAAAAAAGCCGATAGCGATTAATCTAACTATTTTTTTATTTTTTTTGTAATTTTGACAATTACAACAATACTGAATGAACACTTATTTTAACTTAATATAATACATCAATAAAATCAATTTAGCCTCAAATAAATAATGAAACATGAACGCAAGAGAAGTGACACAATTTCACCTGGTTAATATTGCKTGCTAACCTGGATTTCTTTTAGCTAAATATGCAGGTTTAAAAATATATACTTCTGTGTATTGATTTTAAGAAAGGCATTGATGTTCATGGTTACTAGTTAATATTAACTAGGGAAATTGTGTCACTTCCCTTGCGTTCAGTGCAAGCAGAGTCAGGGTATATGCAGCAGTTTGGGCCACCTGGCTCCTTGWGAACTGTGTGAAGACCATTTCTTCCTAACAAAGACCGTAATTAATTTGCCAGATTTGTAAATAATTATGACATAACATTGAAGGTTGTGCAATGTAACAGCAATATTTAGACRTACCCCCCATTCTATAAAATACAGAACGGTTCCGTATTTCACTGAAAGAATAAACGTTTTGTTTTCAAAATMAGTTTCCGGATTTGACCATATTAATGACCTAAGGCTCGTATTTCTGTGTGTTTATTATAATTAAGTCTATGATTTGATATAGCAGTCTGACTGAGCGGTGGTAGGCAGCAACAGGCTCGTAAGCATTCATTCAAACAGCACTTTACTGCGTTTMCCAGCAGCTCTTAGCAATGCTTGATGCACAGCGCTGTTTATGACTTCAAGCCTATCAACTCKRGAGATTAGGCTGGCAATACTATAGTGCCTATAAGAACATCCAATAGTCAAAGGTATATGAAATACAAATGGTACAGCGAGAAATAGTCGCCGCATCATAATTCCTATAATAACTACAACCTAAAACTTCTTAACTGGGAATATTGAAGACTCATGTTAAAAGGAACCACCAGCTTTCAAATGTTCTTGTGTTCTGAGCAAGGAACTTAAACATTAGCTTTTTTTTTTTACATGGCACGTACTGCACTTTTACTTTCTTCTCCAACACTGTTTTTGCATTATTTAAACCAAATTGAACATATTTCATTATTTATTTGAGACTAAATTGATTTTATTTACGTATTATATTCGGATAAAATAAGTGTTKATTCAGTATTGTTTTAATGGTCATTATTACAAATATATAAAAAATAATGATAAATTGGCCGATTGAATTGGTATCGGCTTTTTTTGGTCCTCCAATAAAATCGGTATCGGCGTTGAAAAAAATCATAATCGGTCGACCTCTAATACCTCGTCAGTTGTACAACTGAATGCCTTCAACTGAAATGTGTCTTCCACATTTAACCACGCTGTAATCTGATTACAATATTTTTGCTGGTAACGTTTTCTAATCCATTACTCCCTAAACTTGACAGCTTCCTATTTCAATGTATGGCCTTTKTTTTGCATTTCAAAGATGATGCAACAAAAATCTAAATAGATTTTTTGTTTGTTTGTTTAATCTTTTACCAGATAGATCTATTGTGTTATATTCGCCTACATTAATTTCACATCTCATCAAACTTCAAAGTGTTTCCTTTCAAATAGTATCAAGAATATGCATATCCTTGCTTCAGGTCCTGAGCTACAGGCAGTTAGAMTTGGGTATGTCATTTTAGGCAGAAATTGAGATGAAGGGTCCTATCCAGAAGAGGTTTAATACCGGTAATCCATTTATAATCCTTCTTTCAGACTCACATATTCAGTTCAGACGCACTTAAAATTGTCACACAAAAACCCTGAAATAAGTTCATGAGGTAGCTTAGCTTTCGATTCAATTTCACTTAAAAAGACCTTCAGATTGTGAATAGTAATTAGGGAAGCTTGCACTGTCACTGCAGCCAACTGTGACTTGTCATATTAAGGGAGTTGAGGGAGTCGTTTCTCTGTGATTTGTCATATTGAACATATCAGATAGGAGGGAGTTGTTTCTCTGGGACTTGTCATATTAAAACATCATAGCACAGATACATGAGGGAGTTGTTTCTCTGGGACTTGTCATATTAAAACATCATAGCACAGATACACGAGGGAGTTGTTTCTCTGGGACTATCATATCAAGCATCATTTCAGATATGAGGGAGTTGTTTCTCTTTTGATCAGCTACTAGAACCCAAACCTAGAGCAGCAGCAGGAAGCCAGTGTAACTACGGTAACAAGACATGACTCAGCAAATCAAGCATCAGGCCAGCAGGCAGCAACAGGAAACAAGCAGGAAAACCTATAAAAGCAGCAAATAAGGTCAATAGCAGCACAACCATAAACACTGCAAAATGTWACGCCACAAGTCACGACCACAAAGTAAACAGGAAGTGAAGCACAATGAATAGAGTACTATATTAGCCCAGTCCTATGGCCGTTGTCATGCAAAAACATGTTTGTTGATCCGGGACCAGGCTAATATGGACTAGGCTGTAAGCATAAAACAAAAACAAGATGGCGGGTAAGCTTGCAACCACCAATCGCTGGTATGGAGATGAGACAGCAGGCAGGAGACATCTGATGGAGGATGGTTTGGGATCAGGTGGCATGGATGGATGGAGATGGTTGATGGGTGTATGTTGGGAGCTGAAACAAGGGGGGGGTATAAATCAACAGCACAGCAGCAGGCAGGGGCAGGGCAATATGTCACATCACAGCCAGGGTAGTGAGCGACCCAACGGGCAAGGCAGCATTGAGTGGGATCATCAGTGCAGATTTGGCAAGCTGGCCAGGATACGAAGTACAGTCACAACAACACAGCTCACAACATCCATCCATGGATGGACCCACAGCTTCCGGCCTGGAACAGACCCTCTTTATCTGAACAAATCAGCCCAGCCAGACCCTCTCTCCGTTAGGAACAGCAACCCAGCGTCATGGGCGGTTGTGGGGGTCTGATGGCGTAGTCAGCAGCGATTAGCAGTGGGCCTACCTGGTGAGGTGGTGTCTCCATCCAGAAGGTTGTCATCCTCGGAGGTGTGGAAGTCCATGACAACCCCTGTGCCATCCAGCAGCTCCTCGTCGCTGCTGGCYCTGGTGATACTGTTGTAGCCGTTCCTGTAGTAGCCGTTCCTGTTGAAGAGCTGCTCCGACTCCATTTAGCTACGCGCTACACACGCAGTGGCCTGAGTGGAGAGAACACACACAAACTCAGATCACAGGGTAGGGCACTGTGGCGATGCTATTGTAGCTGACACACACACACACACACTCAGGCAGACAAGGAAGTCCACAGGCTGGCTGATTAGGAAGTTGGAACCAGAGGGCCGAGTCTGGTAAAGGTTTCTGTTTCAGATTAGGTCTGACTCCGAACCTGGTACCAACCTCAGTGCAGGGTTGTTTCTAGTTGGTGACGGAAGGAGGAAGGGGCGGAGGTCATTAGGAGACATGAGTGTGAGCCGTCAGACCCAGACATTTCATTATGCATCACTATGCCCATGCATCACTATGCCCATGCATCACTATGCCCATGCATCACTATGCCCATGCATCACTATGCCCATGCATCACTATGCCCATGCATCACTATGCCCATGCATCACTATGCCCATGCATCACTATGCCCATGCATCTCATTACCTCCATCTGTCTGTTTGTCGGAGTGTGATCTAGATAGGAGTGATGAGTCTGTATGCCCTGCATGTTGTGCACGACACCTCTCTGTCCCAATCTGAACTCTGTCTTTTTGTGTTTGTTCCTTTGTTTATATGGTCCCCCCTCAGATGGAGATATCGATTCCTATTTGAAAGATTTATACCTCTCCAGTCCATCAGTTATGTGGGGCATTTTTGCTGCATCTGTTTTGTGGAAACACATGAATGCAAACAAAACATTTCTGTGTGGGAAGAACCAGCCAGGAGTGTGTGGTCCTATTTTTAGATTGGGGATTAGGATGAACAGAGTGACACACACATGAACAGGAGTGGATACATCCTGTCCACTGATGTGAAGCTGGCTTTGAACAACACTCCTAAAGCACAGTAACTTCACTATTGTGCCCCCTAGTGTTGGCAGGGGAAAACACCTTCCTGATCAGAAATAAAATCAAAATGTATTCATCACATGCTTGGTAAACAGCAGGTGTAGACGAACAGTGAAATGCTTACTTACGGGCCCTTCCCAACAATGCAGAGAAAGAAAAGAGAAAGAAATAGAAAAGTAAAACACGTAATAATAAAAGTAATAATAGATACACAATGAGTAACGATAACTTGCCTATATACACGTGGAWCCAGTACAGAGTCGAGGTGCAGGGGTACTAGGTAAATATGTACATATAACTAGGAATAAAGTCACAGTTAATAAACAGTAGCAACAGTGTATCTGATGAGTTAGTAGAGAACCAGAGAGGAAGGGCTGATACACCAACATCTGACCGAGATCATCAAAGATAGTAGCTATCCTATCTGACTGAATAAGCAGGTTAATGATTCTTCGAAACAATGGTTTCTGGTCTAATGCAGCAAGATGTGATCTTTTTCCACTAGCTAGCCTATATGACTGTGAATACGCAGGTTAATGATTCTTCTAACAATGGTTTCTGGTCTTATCTAGCGAGACGTGATCTTTTCCCATGTGGTAAAACAAGCTAGGCCTATGATTTGAAATGGAAGCAGGTTGAGCTAACGATATGTTTATATTTAATAGAACTATGTAGTGTATCATCATCCCAACCAGACCCAGTGCAATGAAGAACTAAATTAATCCAAAAGTGAACCATATGAAATCAAAAGGCAGGCAGCAATTGATTTCATCTGTAGACGAGTCACCAAGTAACAGCCAGAGAGCCTGAGGGATAAAGTCTGGGTAGAGTAACTGACTATAGGCCTAATCKTCTATTAAATGTATTGTTCTGATAACTTATTTTAAGCTGGCAGTGGTATCACTGACTCTTCTGGGGAGATTAGATATAGTCTAGTATCCTCTCTCTTTAAACAGAAATTAAAATCTAATCAAATGTTATGTCACATGCTTTGTAAACAACAGGTGCAGACTAACAGTGAAATGCTTAATTACAGGCCCTTCCCAACAATGCAGAGAGAAAGAAAATAGAGAAATATTAGATTTTTTTTTTTTTTAAGTAATAAATACACAATGAGTAATGCTAACTTGGACATATACAGATGCAAGTCACAAACTCATTATGACAGGAAGAAAGAGTCAGAAGTCCTCCTAGGCCTAATCCAGATCATTTGCACTCATCAACATTCAACAATGAAAGCAAAAGGACATGATAGTTTAACTGATGTCACTACAGCTCATGTTTCATTCAAGTATAATCATTGCAGACACACCTCTGTGAACACGTTGTGAGACATAGGTGTCTATGGAGGAAGAAACACACCAGAGAGCCTACATTTCACTAGCCTGGTCCCAAAACTTTATATACAGTAACCTACTCTTTTCTATTGTTGTCATGCCAATACACCAACAGTCTGGACCACTAGGCTAACAACTCCCTCTCACCTTGAATGAAGAAATCAATTTGAGCTGTATCAAATCAAAGCATGAAATTAAATTCTGTTTGTTTTAGACGCTAGTTGAGAGAATGCCAAGAGTGTGCAAAGCTGTCATCAAGGCAAAGGGTGGCTACTTTGAAGAATCTAAAATATATTTTGATTTGTTTAACAATTTTTTTGGTTACAAGATTCCATACATGTTATTTCATAGTTTTGATGTCGTCACTACTATTCTACAATGTAGAAAATTGTAAAAACAAAGAAAAACCCTTGAATGAGTGTGTGTTCATAATTTTGACTTGTACCGTATGACATATGTTAGTAATTTAAATCTTGTTACATTTTCACATGGAACTGTCTGTTCCTACCCAGTCTGGAGAGGCGCATGTTTGTTCCTCTCACCTTTTCACAAGGTTGAGGTAAAGTCGTGAACATTTTTGGTAAATTAAACAACCTTCAGGCTTCATTATCAACAGAGGGAAGGTTTTTAGTTTACAACAGCCCAATAAGAGCCAATAGTGAAATGAACATTCCCAGGGGAGTCTCAGAACCAGCCTAACATGACAAACCAATAGGGTATGAAATGATCAATCATAAATTGGCGAAGTATCTTTATAGACTTCAATCCAACAGATGTCAGGTACATGAAGTTGCCTACTGCACACTTAGGCTAAGCTTTTGATCTCGTATCAGAACAAATACAGCATTAGGTTAAAGTTGACAGGATGATYACTTTATAAAACAGCTACTAAAATGCAGTGATGGGGTCAATTCCATTTTAATTCGGAAAGTAAACCAAATTCCAATAAAAAAAATATTTATTGAAAAGCTGTGAAGATAATTGGAATTTCAGTGTTCTTCGTGAATTGACTGGAATTTAAATGGAACTGCCCCCAACCCTGCTACAATGGATAATTGTTCCTTATCAATTTTCACTCTGACATTTTAGAATGTGTGAGAGGAGTGAGGTGTGTAGAACACATGTGTTTGAATGGCAACAGCATTATTGCCATCTCCTACAACTTATAGAGTAGGAGAGAAAGCYGTCCTCTTCTGTCAGTAGTCAAGGAGCTAAGTGTTGCCAGGGGAGACTGTTGCTGGGATATGATTCAGCGTTTTGCCTGTCCCTCAGTGATATGATCACATCTCCTGTAAGGCATAGTCCCCACTGCCAACACTACAGGTTGACTTGACGCACCTCCAAACAAAATAAAAGCAATAACTTTTTTTTTTTTTTTTAACTACTATACCTCCCCTACCTACTGTAATAATCAAGGATATAGCCTTATAATGCAAAACTGTTCAATTGCAAGTTGTGAGAAACCTTAAATAAAATGTCAAGCGCTATAAGCTTGCATTWTGCTGCATATTCTAGGAATCAGACCATAATGGTGAAGCACCCTCCTCAGACAGCGCTGCCTATCCCCAATCCCCAAGCAGAAAGTTTCAAAGGAAGACCTGGTACATCTCAAGAAAAATAGGAAGTGCTTACTTCGAGAGCTGATTCAACAAAAATGAAAAAGATGTAGGCTAGGCCTTCAGAAATATGCCACACCATCTAGAAGCAACAGGGCAGGAACTTGGGTTGTGACATTGTAGAAGTGAGAATTAAAAACGGATGATTCTTCTATAATATGTCAGCACTGTCATAGATGGAACACCAAATATGGACATGAATATTGTCTCTTAAATACTATGAATGCCACCCTGCACTTAAATAATATAAAGAGTACCAGCAGGCACCTATTTCAGTCCACTTCAAGCACAATGGACTCCAACTGGATGCTCTGGTCAAGAGCTCCAGAAGACTAACTTAATCATGCAGCACTGAAAAGACAAGTGTGGTTCCTGAGTTTATTAAGCAATAACATCCCATCATGCTAAGGGTCATGTATAAAAATTATGAGCAGGCCATTATTTTGCCTACCATGGCTATGCCCCCTTAGGATGACAATCCCCTCATCCACAGGGCACGAGTGGTCACTGAATGGTTTGATGAGCATGAAAACGATGTAAGCCATATGTCATGGCTGTCTCAGTCACCAACTGAACACTTACGGGAGATTCTGAWGCGGTGCCTGAGACAGCGTTTTCCACCCCCAATAAAACACCAAATGATGGAATTTCTTGCGGGAGAATATTGGAGGGATGCGACACCAGAGTTCCAGACACTTGTAGAATCTATGCCAAGGTGCATTGAATCTGTTCTGGCTCGTTGTGACCCAATTCCCCAATAGGACACTTTATGTTGGTGTTTCCTTTATTTTGGCAGTTACCTGTAGCTGCATGGGGCAAATGAATACGAGCAGAAACTAGAAAAAGACATCGACTTACCCTAAAAAAGCAAATTTTCACCCAAAGAAATTGTGGGTGAGGCCTGAGGTTCTTTCCTGTTGCTCACATGCAGAGGCCAATCTATGCCCCATACTCACCCTAGCATCATATTTTGCAGCATGTAAAACAAAGCTGACACATTCCATTCATATAGTTATGGTTTGGTAATAATCACGTGATACATAGGACAATGCATGGGTGAAAAGGAAGGAAAAATAAATATCCATATGCAATACCTCCATATAGATTTATGCCATAACATCTGCATGCAATACAAACTATATGTATCTCTGTTTTACTGTGTAAGCTACCTGGCCACTAAATAAGCATGAAAATACCAAGTTCCACTGCAACTACAGTATCTGTCATCACGCGCCTTTCTGATATATCATGCCATGGGGGTGCTATGACATTTTTTAAAAGCTAGGTCAGCAGTGTTTCTGGATGATACAACAAATGTTCTAACTTACAATGACATCATCCTAAATGTCACATAAAAGATGCAGCCAGCTAGTTAGAACCACAAATAAGTACGATTTATCTGCGAATAACTGTCTCGTAGTATGATATAAAAGCCAACTAGAATTTTGCTAACAAACAAGCTACGACTGGCAGGGGCTCGAGCGCTCCTTCATAACATCAGTTGGTTAAGGGGGGGCCTGATCGATTTTGATGCAACTCCACCATTTGGCATGATGAATTTCACAAAGCGATTTCTTATTATATGCATAACTGACCTGTCAAACTTCTCTATAAATGCATCATATGCTGAATATGTGCAACATCATTATGGTGAAAATGATTTAAAACATAATGCATGGAGAGATGAGCAACCTGTATTCACAGTTAAAATTGCCAACGGTAGTTACGATAGTGTGTAAAATATAACCTCATCACACCGCGGTGTGCACCAGCAACATACTTTACCTTTGTAATCCCTATTCCACCCGGGACATACCGAATCATCCTTTTCTTGAGTAAAAACGGAGAGTTTTTACTAAAATATCTTTGACATTCTCCCCATGTTTTTTTTGTCCCGTTCCTGTGGGTCGTCACTAGTTAATACATACATAAAGTAATAAACCCCGCCTATTTCTACAATTTCGATTCGATTTTTTAAAACGTAACCGTAACCACACTGCTAACCTTATGACTAATCCTAACGTTAAATTAAGACCAGAAGTTATTTTTTGTTTTCATGATATTAACGACTTTGTGGCTGTACTGTCTAGTGGGGGGGGGGGGGGGGGGAATCCTGTACCGGTGACGTTAACATCCGGTTTCTTGATCGCCCGCCGTCGTAAGGAGCGAGTGAAGAAGCAAAGAGGCTGGATTTGACATTATTATTAAAATGTTTCATCAAGTACAATAAAACATTATACATTAAAAGCCAAAACTATGACATTGGATTGGGAATAGTCAGAGTGCAATGTTTAGATTTGAAGTCAAACAAGATCATATGACACATTTCTTGCAACAAAGGATTTTTGACCTATATAATAAATGTATTATTAAACAGATTCTTTCATCCATGTCCTCATTTAATCCATCATAACACACACATACAGTGCTTCATTGGAATCCCCCATGCATTTGGTAAGAGAGGAATATCTTCTGGTCATGGCTAACATTGGAGTGTGGCTAGAAAATCTAGTTTCTCTTATTTGAAAGGTCAAAAAGCCAGAAAGTCGATCACATCTTTAAAAGATTGGGAACTTCTTGATTTCAGCATCGATAATAAATTTGCGGGGGAAAAAAGAAGTGTAAAAGACTCATACCAATATCACCATCTACTGGTTGTATACAGCATACCAACGTTGACATCATTAACATGGTAAATCTGCTCTTCCTGTGTTTTTTTCTGATAGGAACGTGCTTAGTCCCAATTCTCCACCCTCTTCCCTGAAATTTGCTTGTACCCCAAAAATGATAGGATTGGTGTAATAGCCACATGCTTACACAAATCCTATGCTGTTAAATCTATGTGGGGGAGTGCACAAGTGTACACTTCAAGAAAAAGCGTGGAGAATTAGGACACACACTTTGATTGTCAGTCCTTTCCACCCAAACTGTAGTAGAAGCTAGTGTCTCTGCGATGTTGCTGCACAGGCATGTTTCTCTGTGTGTCCCTGAGCTTCTCCAAGTCGATCTCCAGCAGAGCCATGCCTGTGTTCTCTCCTCCACAGTCCCCCATCACCACCCCCCAGGGGTCCACAGCCAGGGCGTGGCCGTACGACGAACGCTTCTCATGGTGACTGCCCACTTGGGCTGCGGCAAGGACAAAGCACTGGGTCTCAATGGCCCTGGCGCGAAGCAACACCTGCGGTTAGAAGAACAGCGTGTTTTATATTGGTCCACATTCTTCAATACTGGTGCTGAAGAGTAGGATCCACAGGGATTCTAGCCCAGTACTAAGGCACCTGAATCAACTAATGAAGTTTATGATTTGAATCAGGTGTGTAAGTATTGGACTGGAACAAAAGCCTGCTAACCCTGTGGGTCCCCAGGACCATGTTCGAACAACACTGTTATAACTTGTATTAAAACATAAAAACAGCAGTGCTTGAAATAGTAGCTAGTATAAATTATAGTACAAGACAGAGGAAGATGTGTGTTTCTGCAAAAATCTATCCCACCTCCCAATGAGCAGCACCTGTGGCCACAGTAAACGCTGACGGGTAGGTGAGAATCTCCGCCCCCTGTCGCAGCAGAGCCAATGACAGCTCAGGGAACCTCAGGTCATAACAGATACCCAGTCCCACCTGGAACACAATACAGTGACAGAATACTGGGGTGGTAGATCTAAGAATCTGGTGTACAAAGATGGAGGTTAGTTGCAATAACAATTCAATGAGAGCAGGATTGGTGGAATCATAGAATGACCTTGCCAATGGGAGTTTGGACTGGAGGAATGAGACTGGATCCAGGTATGGTGAAGGCACTCTCTTTTAAGGACACACCTCTTCCTGGCAGCTCCACATCAAACAAGTGGGACTTCCTGTATACGGACACTATATCACCTGTAGGGTTAAGTGAAAGTGTCAGCACTTCAGCGTGGGTGTGGGTGTGTGTGTGTGTGTGTGTGTGTGTGTGTGTGTGTGTGTGTGTTCATACCCTTTTCATTTATGATGATGTGACTGTTGTAGATTCGCCTGTCCGTCTCCCAGTCATGCCCTCTCTCATGAAACCCTCCAAGAGAGAGCCACACGCTCAGCTTCCTAAGGAAGGACAGATGTGGATTAACTGCAAAAACACTAATCAATAACAGAACAAGATGAGATGAAGTCCCCCATTCAAGAATTGTTATTAGACTAGGATGTAATAGAAATGAATAGAATAGACAACCACACTGAGTAGCTAGTAGTACTCACTTGGCGAGCAGTGTATAGCGTGAGATAATGTCTCCCGTTAGCCTCTCAGACAGATTCAGGGTCTCCTCTCGACTAGAGCCGATGTAGTCAAACCCCTCAGGTAGGAAAACCATGCTGGCTCCACCCTCTTTTGCCACCTGCACCAATCGCTTGCAGGCAGTGAAGTTGGCCTCCTTGTCAGGGGTTGCGGTCACCTGGCACACCGCTGCCACTGGATGAGGCGATGATGATGACATCCTGGAAAGAAAGACACTTGAGTTTAGATTAAGTCGGGGCGGCAGGTAGCCTAGTGGTTAGAGCATTGGGCCAGTAACCGAAAGGTTATTAGATCAAATCCCAGAGCTGACAAGGTAAAAATCTGTCATTCTGCCCCGGAACAAGGCAGTTAACCCACTGTTCCTAGGCCAACATTGTAAATAAGAGTTTGTTCATAACTGACTTGCWTAGTTTTWAAAAAGTCAAGCATCTAAAGGGTTAATATTAGTGTAAGAGGTCAAAAATGTGGCTAGTTATAATAGCTGAACATTACTAATTGACCTACATTCACAAGTCAGTGACACCTTGACAGAAAATGAATTAAAGGCATTACGTTTTCATTTTAGAATAACCAATTCACCCCTATTGCCCCCCAAAAATGGGCTATGGTAACAGACGCATGCATTGTAAACAACTTTCAGCTGTCAGTTAAAAGGTTGACTGGTGTCGTTACCTTTGATGCACCCCAATGCAGCTCGAGCCCCAAGACGAATGACAGTCCAGTAAATGTTTCACCTGAGTTCTTCTTAAACTGCACCTGAGCACGAACATTGGCTTGACGCAAGTGTCAAAACAAATCTGTCTGTATCCAACTGAGCAACACCAGATAAGTCTCTTCTTTGCTCGTGCTGTACTTTGGACTCTGTTTTAATTTCAAGTTAATGCAAAATCCAGTCAGTAAAGTATCTTAACATCAACAATGTAACTACCTACTGCATGCGTTGTGTTTGCGGCGCCAAATTGCACGACTACGAGACAAGCTAGTACAACATTCTTCATGTGTTGTTTTGATGACGGTTTTCCTAACAGGCAATCACATGAGACAGCTCAAGATAGTCAGCCTTGGGCCCTCAGCCCCCACCACTAGCGACACCCTTCCAAGATGGCAGCGAACAGTAGCAACACGGTTAGCAAACCCAGCAACATTATCGGGGGGAAACAATCAGGGCCGTCGGCCGAGCAGGTATCCCCACTTTCCTTTAAATCCTTAATTGTCAGAATATTCATGTGTTGTTAGCAAATGCTTTTTAATAGTTGCGGACTTTGAGATACAAACCCGGACTTGCCAGTCACGCATCTGGCTAGCTAACGTTAGCAAGCTAGCTATCTAGCTCGCTCCCATCGTCTGCTTCTTACTAGTGTTTTCCTCAAAACTGATATTTTATGATTTAGAGGCCAAGTCTGATATCAGTCGTATTCACAATACCTCAAAGCAAATGCTTTTTAATAGTTGCGGACTTTGAGATACAAACCCGGACTTGCCAGTCACGCATCTGGCTAGCTAACGTRAGCAAGCTAGCTATCTAGCTCGCTCCCATCGTCTGCTTCTTACTAGTTTCCACAAAACTGATATTTTATGATTTAGAGGCCAAGTCTGATATCAGTCGTATTCACAATACCTCATTGCGTTTATAATCATTTTAGCTAACTGCAATCTGTTAGCCCGGCTAGGTTTCTATCAGTATTCATTAAGATACTCAGGCGAATTGCAAGGAAGGGATTGGTTGTGCTGTCGAGCAGATGAGAAACTATTTCTGCCTGTCACTGTTCGTGCTATTAGCGTCGCTCTCCCTTGCCAACCAGTGGCATACAGAACCGCATTAGTAATACAGCCAGTTTGACAAATCACAAATAAACGACTATTGTATTTACTTGTAGCTAATCAATAACTGGTCTAATAATATTTCCTTTTCCAGGTAGGCCTATATAACGAGGCTTTTTGCAACTTTGTTCAATCCAATGTAAGTTCAGAAATCTGTGTGTATTGTGGCTGCCCTGAGTTGGTAGAGCATGGTGCTTGCAACGCTAGGATCATGGGTTCGACTCCCACTAGGGACCCGGATACGAAAATGTATGTATGCATGCACTACTGTAAGAGAGCTTTGACACCGACTAAAGTTGTTGCCCACGCAGGCCTTCCCGCAGGTCACCAGATTTTTCAGTCACTTTGTATAAAAGGGTTTGCTGAAGGGCATATTATAATGAGAGAATGTTTAAATGTGATGCATTTGGTGTGTTCAAAAGGTTGTGGCTGCATTCCAGAGGATGCGCTCAGAACAGCGCAGCATGGCCTCCAAGGCTGCAGAGCTGGAGATGGAGATCAACGAGCACAGGTAACTACAGTACTAGTTACCGCTCCTATTTCACTCACTGTTCACTTCTGTTGACTTAACTATGGACTTGGCCACAGAGAGGAATAATCTTTGATCGGTCTGTAAGGTGTTAGAGATGAGAGATTTGGAGACTGTGGGGTGAATCAAGTCTTCCCTGGATTCCTCATTTCCTCTCTCCTCGCCTCCCTCTCAAAATGCATTGGAGGAAAAGGTCCGACGGGAGGAGCCTCATGTCTTAACTTTTTGATATTCACTCTTATTACATTCCTCTCACAACTTCCCTCTTTTTTTTCTCAGCCTAGTCATCGAGACCCTAAAAGATGTGGATCCAACCAGGAAGTGCTTCCGACTGGTGGGCGGGGTGCTCGTGGAGAGGACGGTTAAGGAAGTCTTACCAGCTCTGGGAAGCAATAAAGAACAGGTAAGCTTTCGCTTTTGTTTGCTTGCTCTTTGGGGTATAATCTGGCGTTGCTGTAAAGCACTTTGTAATGACTGCTGTTGTAAAAAGGGCTGCCTAAAATAAGATTGCTTGATGAGAAGAAACCATTATTATATCAACTGTCAGTATGTACATGATGTGGTGGCCATGAGCATAGTTGGACTGGGGAAGAAAACCTCTAACCTTCTGGTTCCAAAGTACTCCAGCCACACTACAGTCCAAACACTCCAGTCGCATAACGTTCCCAAGGGGGCAAACTCACTTGGAAGTGTTTTTAATAAAGAAAAAGCACTAGAGCAACTGACGGCCGAGTGTACTTAAAAACAGTAGGTGGCCGTCCTATCGCCTCCGACAGAATGCTGGCCATTACTTTATTTTCATTTTCTGACAATTCTACATGTTAAATCACTACCGTTCATCGACACCCAGCACATAATCAACTGCACACGATCGACGTTAATTATGGTGCGTCTTTGCTTTAGCATAATTACCAAGGCTATAGGTTGTTGCAATACTATCTTGTAAAACTAAATCACTGCTGATCATGCATCATGATTATCATTCTGCTYTCCCCTCTCTTTTCCTTACAGATATCAAAGATTGTAGAGTCCCTCAACACACAGATGCAGACAAAAGGCCGGGAGCTCACGGAGTATCGGGAAAAATACAATATCCGATTGGTGGGAGAAGGAGAGGAAGGACAGGGCAAATCGGCAGCTACCTCCAATGGGGGCGGGTCTAAAGGCGGTGCCGGCGTTCTAGTTTCATAGCTTTGTGTGTAGAGACTTTAGTACGATAGGAAATTGTGCGGAATGCCATCGAGCATCGAGTCAGCACAGATCCTGGAAAGCATTTCAAAGGCAGAGTTTGACGTGTGTCTTGCATGAAATAAATTATATAATAAACCAATGTCACAAGGGCCAGATTATCCAGAACATTCAATTCAGATCAATGTGATCCCTTTTCACCTACAGTTCAACAAAACTTAAACCAACATTTCACTTACACTCTGGTTTAATTACAAGCCTTTCGCCTTTTACTCGAGACAGTGTTTCATCAAAATCTTACGGGATAATTGTTGTAAAAGACATGCCTTCTTGATGACCATATATTGATTTTAAGTTTATTTATACTCTATTGTCAGTCATATTTCAATGTATATTATGATCCTGTTGTTGGGGGCTCTGTTTTTGAGAGGTTTGTCTCTGGCATGCTGTAAAATAATGCTTGCAAAAGGAATGACAATCTGATTGGTAAAACACTATTCATAACAACACACTGTATCATTTCAATCTTTCTTGAAGGTGCACTGTGCAGAAATCGCTCCGCCATTTCCTCATTGCAAAAATTCTAGTAGTTCTCCTAATTTCAGTTTGTGACAAAACAAGCAAGTGTAGAAAATCATTGTACCATCTAAACCGCTGTGAAATATATTTTTCCATAACCAAAATATTGTATTTCCAGCTGTTGGAAGCTGGTGTACAAAACCTAAATTAAAAGATGCAAAAAATGAAACTTAAGATCAGGGAGCATAGAAATTGCGCGCACACAGAACAGATTTACTGCTTCTTAGACTTGCGTTCAATGATAATGACAGATCTATAACTCACATTTCTATGTGCATTTGAGGGGGGGAAAACAGTGCCCAGAGTATCTGGATAATGTAAATCAGCGTCCCAAACGGCAGCCTGTTCCCTATATAGTGCACTACTTTTGCTGAGGGTGCCATTTCAGACACGTCCAGTTTCTGACAGCTAATGTATTGGTATAGTCTTAAGTGCCCCCAATGTATCTGAAGCACACAGCCCTAGACTACATTATCTATCACCATGTAGTTGTGTGGAGAAAATTCGTTTTTTTTGTGAATGTTTAGGAATAAAAAAAAATACATGTAAACATGGTTTCTGATGTCTGCTGCTTTTTGCTGTATATGCGTAATATGTCATATTATACAATCAGTTTGCTGGTGGTATAAGGGATTTGCGTCAATTCAAATCTGGTATCAGGACAAAATGTGATTCAGAGTCACCGAATATACTTTAGGTATTTTTATTAAACTCTAGCGATAAATGGTAACTGCAATTTTTGTATATACGGGTTCTCTATCACCTCTGCAGGGCAGAACAGAGAACTGGCAGGATGTAAGTAAACAGCTGTTCTTATACGGTGATAGACGTAGTTCCAACCCGTCTGTTGGCCTATCACAGTAGAGGCTGAGCATGGTTTAAACTTTGCTCAGCCTATCGCCGGCACTCAGACTGGTCCCAGCCTCTTGGCGCTCCTTGGTGTCCGGCGCTGTTGCTGTGTAAATTACGCTCCCACACCCTGGAGACTGAGGTCAGAAAGTTCTGTAACWTTGTTTGAGCTATTTGCACCTGCATAGAAAGCATACTGTTCTCGCTCAAGGTTAACCACAGCTTCTCAGCACACTATCTGGGGCACAATGTTACTTTCAGCAAACACACACAGACACCCAGGCGCCCAGGCTAACAGTTGCTAATATTATATCACATGTGATGTAGTATTGGGTTATAGTGCAATAAACACAGATCCTCACAGTGGTCACTGTTTACAGCGTCTTTAGCAAGCCGCCAGGAGTCTCGTTCTACTGTGGACAAATACCTGAAAGACCACATGAAACAAACCTGGACAACATCTGCCGATACACTAGTCTTAGAACAGAGGACCTACCAGCTGTCATGAACAGAGCTATGGCATGCCATCCCCGGGCGCAAGTAAACTATACAGTACCTGAACCAGTACCTGTTAGAAGGGTACGTTAACGAGGTTCATACAGTGCCCATACAAATAAGGTTTGGATTGTGTGTCCAGGGTAGGTGATGGAACTGTACACAGGAACATGAACATGCTCTTGGTACTGTGTATATAATCCATAATTCATACATCTATCACAATTTAGTGAAGTAAATAGTTTGGCTATACTTATTCGCAACATATGTMTTAATGTAACGTTAGAATAGTTTCATAGGAGGCAAAGGCACTGGTGGTTTTGACCAAGATAGTCTTCATTTCTACACACACGGATAAGGATTATTTGGCAGATAGTGTTCAAACTAGTTACAGCACTACTATTCGTGAGATGGGAAAATATATGCCGACGAGGATGGGATTCGAACCCACGCGTGCAGAGCACAATGGATTAGCAGTCCATCGCCTTAACCACTCGGCCACCTCGTCCTCTACGTTTACAGATGAAGCAAAAATACAATTTATCTCAAATCCACGACAAATCAGTGTTTATTATTTATTAATTTTGCTATATTGGTTTATCATATTCAAGATATCATTTTCAAAAAAGTGCTAGCTAGCCGCACAGCATATTTGAACGTCCAGCTGTTTGCTACGAACACAATAAATGCTCCATATGTCAAATATGCCCTTCTATTCTAGGGTTTGTGGTAATATGAAAAGCGCATAGACATGCGCCACAACATCACAGGTGCCCCTACTCCAAATGCCGGAGGATTTGAGCAGGCTTCGAGTCTGAGCTTGAGGCTAGTGATCAATCTTTGATTTWAAAAAAACAATCAAACTTTACTCGGCACGGCTGTGCTGAGATTGGGTCAGAGATGGTAGGAGATAGTGATGGATAGTGAAAGTGAAGCATAGTGGTACGAATTCTATCCCACAAATAAAGTGGGATAGAAAGGGAGTAGGGGTTTGAAGGGGAGCGAGAAGTCTATGGAGGCAGAAAAGGAGGTTTGAGGATAGCAACATAGTTTCCAACGCTAGCGGCAGTTCGGAGGTAGAAAGTGCCGAGGAAGGGCAAGATAAGTCGCGAGGGAAGAACGGAGGTGAGAACCATGAAGTGATTCTGAAGTTTAGGGAGGAAGGAGGAGTTGGGGCGATGAGTCCGATAAGGTTGATGGCTGCAAAGAGTTGATTGGGGAAGTTGTCAATGCTAAAGTGTTAAGAGATGGGAACTTGTTGGTATTCTGTAAGGACATGGCGCAGAGGGAAAACGCTCTGAGTGAAGCAAATAGGGAAGTGTAAGGTGGTGTCGAGCAGCTGGACTGATCAAGTAGGGAAGCAGTGGATTAAAGGGGTGATATCAGGAGTGCCTGTGAGTGTTAGCAATTTGAGAGGAGGTGTTCTAGTGTGTTCAAAGATTGCAAGCAACAAGGGGTGGAGTTAGGGTAGATAGCATGTCTATTCTGTTACACTTCAAGGACCAGGTACTGCCAAATAAAGTAATCATAGGATATATGAGTTATTGTGTAAGGGCTTATGTACCAAAGCCTTTAAGATGTTCTAACTGCCAGAGGTTTGGGCATGTGGCAACAGTATGTAAAGAGAAAAAGACGTGTGGAGGGGAGTATGGGAAGTGTGGGGATGGTGTACAACCAAAGTGCAGAGATGTAGGGGGAGGGGGGTGATGTGCCACCTTCAAAAAACAAGTACTTCACTATAGTATGCTAGGCAGAGGTATTAAACAGGAATATGTGGTGGTGGAGGGGTGCTAGTGGTAGTGAACTACTAAAATCCCTGTCAGATATTGGACCTGGAAGTGCTGAAGAGGGTGGAGGGCCAGGATAGAAGTAATGTGGTGTGGGGATTTTAATGGGGGGGGCAAATTGATGGAAATGGCCGAGTAATGGAAAATCTAATAGAAATTAAAGGTCTGCTGTGCCTGAATGGTGGCCGAGGGACCAGGATTGATGTAGCCACAGGGAAAGACTCTACCTTGGACCTCACTCTGGTATCTAGTGCGATGGCAGGAATCTGTGAGTGGGGGGTATGGGAGGAGTCAACAGTAGGGAGTGATCATTACCCCAAAGTATGCACAGTAGGCTGGAGGGAGGAGGAGGTGTCAGTGGATGGAGTTGGCAGGTGGGTGTTTGGAAGGGCAAAGTGGGATCAGTTTCAGGAGCTGAGTGAGCAGGTGATGGCTCAGGTGGATATAAGAGGGGATGTGGATAGTATGAATAACAGGGTGAGAACAGTGTTAGTGGGGGCAGCTACTGAGGCTACACCTAAGAGTTCAGGGAGGTGGAGGAAAGCAGTCCCATGGTGGACAGAAGAGTGTGACAATGGTGAGGAGTAGGAACAGGGCATTTAGAGTACTGAAAAGGATGCATAACTTCCAACATCTGATTCAGTATTATCAGGCCCTGGTGAGGAGAACTATCCGTCAGGCAAAGAGGTCATGTTGGTGTCGGTTCTGTGACACCATTGGAAGGGTGACACCTGTGGGAGATGATGAGTGGGAAGGGTGTGGCAGTGACAGATGAGAAGGCAGAGATGATGGCCAAATTATTTGTSRAAGTGCATAGCTTGGCAAATTTGTCAGAGGGGCAGAGGGAGAACGAGAGAGGAGCATCCTGGAGCGCTGGCTAGGAGGGAGGAAGTTAATGATGCGTTGAATGCACCATTTACCATGGCAGAGGTGAAAAGGGCAATAGGTAAGGCTGGGTTAACTAGAGTGTGGGAGGAAGGGAAACTACCAGGCAGTTGGAAGGAGGCAGTAGTGGTACCAATCCGGAAGCCAGGGATGGACCCAATGAGGCCAACAAGCTATCGGCCAATAGCTTTAACAACACATGTATGTAAGATTATGGAACGTATGATTATGATTGATTACCTTACTTCCTGGAGAGCAGGGGGCTAGTATCGCCACATCAGAGTGGGTTCAGGAATGGTAGGGGACCCAGTGCTCTGCTTAGAAGCAGAGGTCAGGAAGTCTCAGGTGAACAAGGAGACTGTTGTAGCTGTCTTTTTTGATGTGGAGAAGGCGTATGATGTGGAAGGAGGGGTTGTTAATCAAGCTTGATATTATGGGGGTAGGAGGTAGAACATACAACTGGATAAAGGATTTCCTGTTTGGAAGGTCTATCCAGGTGAGGGTGGGGAAGTCACTATCAGGCAGCTACCTGGTGGATAACGGTACACCACAGGGGAGTGTGATTAGTCCTCTGTTGTTCTCAATCATGATCAATGATGTTTACTCTCAGGTACAGCCAGATATTGGGAGGTCGTTATTTGCAGATGGGGCCTTATGGAAGAGGGGAAGAAATGTGRCATACGTAGTCAGGAAGGTACAGGAAGGAATTGATGAGGTAGAGCAGTGGGCATTAATGTGGAGATTCGGGTTCTCTGTAGAGAACACAGACAGTGTTCTTTACCAGGAGGAAGGTGGGAGATGAGGTATTCTTGAGGTTATATGGGAGAAACTTGGAGAGGGTGGGGTTCTTCAGGTTCCTTGGGGTAAACTTTGACACTAGACTGACCTGGGCAGAACACACAGAGAGTGGTGGGAAAGTGTAAGAAGGTGCTAAATGTGATGCTCTGTCTGACGGGGAAGGAGTGGGGGGCTGGGCGTTCCTCATTGAGGACCATGTATGTTGCATTGATCCAATCTGTAATAGACTATGGCAGTATTGCGTATGGTTGAGCAGCCCGGACCTCATTGGAAAGGCTAGATGTCAAACTGGAGCAAGGACTCAGAATATGTAGAGGGGTGTTTCGGACAGCACCAGTGGCTGCACTACAGGTGGAGATATGGTGGTGATATGCCATTGCAGATTAGGAGACAGCAGCTGACATTTAAAAAAATATATATATATTATTTCACCTTTATTTAACCAGGTAGGCTAGTTGAGAACAAGTTATCATTTACAACTGCGACCTGGCTAAGATAAAGCAAAGCAGTGCGACACAAACAACAACACAGAGTTACACATGGAATAAACAAACATACAGTCAATAACACAATAGAGAAAAAGTATATATACAGTGTGTGCAAATGAGGTAAGATAAGGGAGGTAAAGGCAATAAATAGGCCATAGTGGCGAAATAATTACAATTTAGCAATTAAACACTGGAATGATAGATGTGCAGAAGATGAATGTGCAAGTAGAGATACTGGAGTGCAAAGGAGCAACAACAACAAAATAACAGTATGGTTGATGAGGTAGTTGGATAGGCTATTTACAGATGGGCAATGTACAGGTACAATGATCTGTGAGCTGCTCTGACAGCTGGTGCTTAAAGTTAGTGAGGGAGATATGGGTCTCCAGCTTCAGTGATTTTTGCAATTCGTTCCAGTCATTGGCAGCAGAGAGCAGGAAGGAAAAGCGGCCAAAGGAGGAATTGGAATTGGCGAAGACAGAACACAAGCTTTGGGTGGGTGGGTGATACCCAGGTGAAGGAGATGGGACTGTATGCAAGGGAGTTTAGTCCAACGGTAGCTATTCCTGTAAATCCACCATGGCTACTCCTGCCTCCAGTAGTTGATCTAGAAGTGTTGGAGAGACTACAGATACTAAGGGAAGGCATTTATTTCAAGTACAGAGGAAAGTCGGGGAGGACGGCAGGAAGGGACAGAAAAGAGGAGGCTATTTTTACAAGATTAAGGGTGGGACACAGCTAGTTTAATAAGAACTTAAATGTGATAGGAAAGCATCCAACAGGAAAATGTGATTATTACCAGGAAACATATACCTTGGAGCATGTATTGCTACAGTGTGGGCAGTATCAGAGGGAAAGAGAGAGGCTGAGATCTAGTATGAGGGAGAAGGGGATACAGGAAATTAGTTTAGTTTATTGAGTAGAACGTCATTAGATATAGTCACACATATTTAATATTTTTAAGAGCAACGGGGCTGGCATGTAGGATTTCGTTTCCCCCTGTCCCACACTCCAATACAGTAGGTGTCGGTAATGCACCACAAAGTTGGATGCCAACTGCTGATAAACCCCACCGAAGAAGAAAAACACGTCCTAACGTCTTGTTGATGTTGCTGAAACGCTATGAGATTGACAGAACCGCAAAGCATCAGATATGAAGGAGGCACGTACAATGATTTCACGATCTAAAATCGAACCCTGTGGCAGCACTGCGTGGTGTCAACGACACGAGATAGTCGAGCTCCCCCACGTACCCAAATTGCCAAATTAGTTAGCTAGCGCCTTGTAGCTAACTAGCTAGCTAGCAGTGGTAGATTTGATACCTTCCTGGGGCATATTGCTCAAGTATTTTTGACATGCTGCATGTGGTGTACATGTAATGGTCGGGAATGCATTTATCTAAGAAATGTTCAGCGTTCAAAGTGGTGCTCGGCGCTCTGGTGCTTGTTGCACTCTTACAAATGATCTATCTCTCCTTCCTATCGAAACTGCACGGTAAGCAGCAGCGCTACCGATACTCAGAGCTCTTCGGGAGCTCTGGCAAGAAAAATGCCAACCCGGAGAAAAACTCACGGAAAGAGCGTCTCAGGTACTCTCTGTCCACAGGGGGTATCTTTGATCCCAGCGGACAATACCGCGTGTACAAGAACTTGATCAAAAGCGATTTCTCRACCAATCAGAAYKKWGGAGRGGATGCKAGCTCMCACRTCTTGGCCTTAGCAACGCACACATCCATCAACAACTTGCACCACCTGAATTCTTTGGTGGAAAGGTGGCAAAACCCGCTCTCTGTGGCCATATTCGCTCATGGCCAAGATGTCAAGTTTGCCACAGCCCTGGTCTACGCCCTCACCATCTTCTGCCCTCAGATCCAGGCCTTGGTGGACTTTCACTTGGTGTGCCACTCTGGGCAGATGGCTAGTTTCCCAGAGCAGGACCGGGAGCATTTTACCGGGCTTGAGGACTGTGCCGCTGTGTTCGCCAGGCTCGAGACGCACCGAGACAAATACCAGAACTACGCCATCGGTGGAAACGGAAACGTCTCCTACCCGAATAATCTCCTTCGGAACGTTGCCCGCGGCGGCACGGAAGCCAACTACATCCTGGTCATTGACATCGACATGGCGCCCAGTGCTGACCTCCACCAGCAGTTCCTGGCGCTGGTCATGAGACGTGAACCCGCCACGGACGAGGTCTTCGTGCTGCCCGCCTTCGAGATCCGCCACGTACGCAAGATGCCCGCCACCAAGTCGGAGCTGGTGCAGCTGTACCAGGTGGGCGAGGTGAGGCCCTTCTACGAGGAGCTATGCCCGCGGTGCCAGGCCCCCACAAACTACTCTCAGTGGGTGAACAGACACAGCCAGGGTTTGGGGCCCCTGGACGTGGCCTATACATTATCCTGGGTGGACCCCTGGGAGCCCTTCTACATTGGGCACCGCACCGTGCCCTTGTACGACGAGAACTTCAGGCAGTACGGCTTCAACCGCATCAGCCAGGTATGTATTGTATGGATACGGGTAACCGGGCACTCTTAGATTGCAGTGGAGACGTGGCACGTGTGTGTGTATGGTTGCACACAGTTAGGGCTTCATTACATCAACTGACACCGTACACTGCAGAAACCCTTGCACTGCAGTAAAATATATAGTGTCTTTGGAAAGTATTCAGACCACTTGACTTTTTTCACATTTTATGTGATAGCCTTATTCTAAAATATATTTTAAAAATCCTCATCAATCTACACACAATACCCCATAATGATGAAGCGAAAACAGGTTTTTAGACATTTTATTAAATTTATTAAACGAAAAACAGAAATACCTTATTTACATAATTATTCAGACCCTTTGCTAGGAGACTCGAAATTGAGCTCAGGTACATCCTATTTCTATTGGTCATCCTTGAGATGTTTCTACAACTTGATTTGAGTCTACCTGTGGTCAATTCAATTGTTTGGACATGATTTGGAAAGACACAACCTGTCTATATAAGGTCCCACAGTTGGCAGTACATGTCAGAGCAAAACCCAAGCCATGAGGTTGAAGGAATTTTCCGTAGAGCTCAGACAGGATTGTGTCGAGGCACAGATATGGTGAAGGGTACCAAAACATTTTGGCAGTGTTGAAGGTCCTCTAAAACACAGTGGCCTCCATTCTTAAATGGAAGAAGTTTGGAACCACCAAGACTCTTCCTAGAGTTGGCTGCCTGGCCAAACTGAGAAAATGGGGGGAGAAGGGCCTTGGTCAGGGAAGTGACCAAGAACCCGATGGTCACTCTGACACAGAGCTCTGGAGTTCCTCTGTGGAGATGGGAGAACCTTCCAGAAGGACAACCATCTCTGCAGCACTCCACCAATCAGGCCTTTATGGTAGAGTGGCCAGACAGAAGCCACTCCTCAGTAAAAGAAACATGACAGCCCACTTGGAGTTTGCCAAAAGGCACCTAAAGTCTCTCAGACCATGAGAAACAAGATTGAACTCTTTGGCCTGAATGCCAAGCGTAATGTCTGGAGGAAAACTGGCACCATCCCTGCGGTGCAGCATCAAGCTGTGGGGATGTTTTTCATCGGCAGGGACTGTGAGACTATTCAGGATCGAGGGAAAGTTTAATGGAGCAAAGTACAGAGATCCTTGATGAAAACCTGCTCCAGAGCGCGCAGGACCTCAGACTAGGGCGAATGTTCACCTTCCAACAGGACAATGACTCTTAGTACAGAGCCAAGACAACGCAGGAGTGGCTTCGGGACAAGTCTCTGAATGTCCTTGAGTGACCCAGCCAGAGCCCGGACTTGAACCCGATCGAACATCTCTGGAGAGACCTGAAAATAGCTGTGCAGCAATGCTTCCCATCCAACCTGACAGAGCTTGAGAGGATCTGCAGAGAAGAATGGGAGAAACTCCCATAATACAAGTGTGCCATGCTTGTAGCGTCATACTCAAGAAGACTCGATGCTGTAATCGCTATCAAAGGTGCTTCAACAAAGTACTGAGTAAAGGGTCTGAATACTTATGTAAATGTGATATTTCAGTTTTTATTGAAAAAAGGTTTTTGCTTTGTCATTATGGTGTATTGTGTAGATTGATTAGGGGGGGAAAACAAATACATTTTAGAATAACAAAATGTGAAAAAAGTCTAGGGGTCTGAATACTTTGAAGGCACTGTACATTATACTAAAATAATATAACTTTTAGCTGAATAAAGTATTTATCCCCATTACCTCTTCTCCCCCCTCTCTTCCGCCTCTTCTCCTCTCCCCAGGCCTGTGAGCTCCATGTGGCAGGCTACAGGTTCTCCGTGCTGAACTCTGCCTTCGTGGTGCACAAAGGGTTCAAAGTTCAGGGCGAGTTCCACAGCAGGAAGGACGAGGAGAACCGAAGAAACCGCCTGCTCTTCCGCAGCTTCAAGGAGGGCCTGAAGGCCAAGTACCCCTCCTCCCCTCGACGCTGCTGAGGAGACCAGGTGAGAACACTGGTGCCTGATTGACACTATACCTTAAATCAATGGGTTGGCCTGGTTACGCAGCCACCGTAGTTGCTGGAATCGTGCTAGGGAGGATATCCAAGCCAACATAGTACGGTCTGGCTCTAGGGGTTGATTTGGAGTTCAGCAGTCCTGTAAGTTCACAAGACTTCTGTCCAGCAAGAAATCATCAAATGACTCACTACACTACAACATGAACCAGTCTGGTCCCTCAATTCCTGCTCATTTTTCTGTCGTTCAACCCCTGGAGAGACACCTGACTCTACTAGGGTTTCTAAATCATCATCGTTACCTATGTATTTACAGTGAGGGTGGTCCTATCATTTCCAGTGGTTTCCAGTGCCCTCTGACCTTCATCCAGCCCATGGAGAACAAAACATTGAAACTTTTTACTTGCAGAGCATTTGTGACACAGAATATTTAGTAAATATGACCTTGCTCTATATAAGTTGGGACACTACCATGTTGAGATGCAGTCTATGTAGCGGGAAAGAGTGAGTGGTCTGGGTCTACCACTGTTATGATACCAGCGTGTTAACTGGAAAAAGTTATTTAATACCTGCAGGTTTAACAAACACTGATGAATGTTTAGAGAGACTGTAAAAGCAATGGATAATACACATGTTATTCACTACTACTGACATAGATACTCTATTTAATTGAAAGGCTCACTTATTTATAAAGGATTAGATTTTTATGGTTTGCGAATATTTGAAGTGTAAAGAGTTTTGTGAACACTGATGTTGTTTTCTTAAAGGTGATCAGCTGTTCTGGTCACGTACAGTATGTAGGCCCTAGCATCCGTCCCAAATGGCACCCTATTCCCTATAGACTACTAATAGAACAATAGGGTGCCAATCGGGACCTACCCATAGTCTGCATCCTGGATATTTGGCGTTGTGAAAATATGGTACAGTATTACTATTTTCTGCATAGATGGGGACTGACTTGTTAGACCTGTGAAGAACTTACTGTAGCACAGAGAAACTCCGTACTCCACCACTAATAAATGTTATTTTTAGTTATTTGGGAGAACATTTTTAATTACATTTTGAAAGTTTACATATTAGTGAGATATTTTTCAAATGTAATGTTTTCTCCCTGACCTGAGAATGGTTCAAGTTGTCCGAAAGTAAATGTCAATGGTTTGTTTGGTTTCCTATTAAAATACAACGAAAACTTTAACTTCATTCTTAAATTGCTTTTCATTAAATGTCCTAAAAGTTAATTGGCAGACTGAACTATGTTACTACATTATTTAAAACGATCAAAATATTTTGGGACCATTTCAATTTGCTATGTAGACCGTTTTTTTTGGCACACATTTATGTGTAGTAGCAACACAAACCAGCAGAGGGCAGTGGAGTAGAGGTTCTCTGTTCAGAGGATTCATCATGTAGGACTGCAGTTCTTGTTCTGTTGATTCTACATCAAGTTCCTGAGTACGTCAATCCAGTAGATTTTCATGCTAACCATTTACTTCTTAGATGATTGGGAAGGAGATCTACATATTTATCTCTACATTTCCCTCATATTTCTGTGAAAGTGGTTGAGTATCAGGTTCGGGGTGAATTCAGCTGTCAATTTAAAGGCCCAGTGCAATCAATTCTGTTTTTCCGGTGTTTTTATATCATATGTGATTTGTTATTTCCTGATTGTTGCTGGTTGAAAACGCAATCTAGACAGGACTTTCTAATCAGCAGGTTTACATGGGTGGGAGGATTGGCTTTCCATGGTGACATCGCCATGCGGTAAATTGGTTAATAGACCAATAACAAAGTTCCAAACCTCTCTGCCAATAACAGCTTGTTTTCAGTTTCACCCTCCCCACTGACTACCCCCAGACAGTCTTAGTAAAATGATTGCTTGAGAAATAGTTTTTAGCAAAAAAATGCTACTTTTGTCCCTTTTAATGGAAATCTATTACAGTAAGGTAGTTAATTGTTGCCCAGAAATTATTTGATATTGATATAAAAACGGCTTAATCGGGCCTTTTAAGTTTAATGAGTTGAAATAGGGTATTTTTTTAATTCATCAATTTAATTTAAAACCATATCTGATAGTGTATCAAATATTCCTGACACAGTTTGCAGAAAGATACAAGGTATCTCTAGTGTGGTGTTTACATCTTAGATAAGTGTTCAACTCCAGTCCTCCAGTACCCCCAACAGCACACATTTTTGTTGAAGCCCTGGACAAACACACCTGATTCAACTCATTGAGGGATTGATGATTAGTTGACAAGTTGAATCAGGTGTGCTTGTCCAGGGCTTAAATTAAAATGTGTTCCGTTGGGGGTACTGACTTAGATGATTGGATGCCAAAACTACACATTAGGTATATCTCAATTTCTCTCCTGTTTTTTTATGAATTCCGTTGTCAATTCAGGAAGTGAAAAAGTCAACATATATAAAATAACGGACAGTTATCAATTCATGAATTTGCAAGTGAACTTGTATCTTTCCATCCGAGCAAACCGTATCTGTAGTGTGGTGTTCACAGCTTGTGAGGCCACAACATGTCTGAGTTGAAAAGATATCCCTAAACCGATGGCAGCTGACGCCAAAGGTGATTCGGCCTAATATCCAATTAAAGGCCCCTTTTTAGTAATCAGCATGACCTGTATTGAAGTAAACTCTACCGAGCCCTGTGATCTTGCCTAACGCCTGATAGGGGTATGTTGAATTAGATCTGTAAGGCAGAAACACATCTAGTAGGGTTGCGTCCCAATATTATCTAATTATTTTGAAATGTGCAATCGTTCACTGCTTTCCCACAAATCTGAACGCATTGGGAGGGTGGACGAGGTGGAGGCAAGGGTTAGTGGAAGTTCCCACCATATTTCTTAATATACCAGTAATTTCCTTTCAAATCGGTGTAGGGAAGTGAACAAGTGCACACTTCAGGAGAAAGGTGATATTATTGGGACGTAGCCTAATAAGTCTTCCAATAAGAGGGAACGACAGAGCAACACTCTAGAATGGCCCAAAATATATCATTTCCAGTTTGGTTTTCAGATATGCCTATACTTGCGGAAGTGATGTTTTGGTTTTTTCTAACCTAATGTATTTCTTGGGGGAAATCATAGGCCTTCATAGGCTGCTGTTACACAGGCAGTATAATTCGGATCTTTTTCCACTAATATTGGTCTTTTGTCCGATCAGATCAGCTCTTTTGCACATAATTGGGCAACACAAATCTAAATTGATCTGCCTGTGTAAACACAGCCGTATAGGCATATCTGAAAACCAAACTGGAAGTTATATATTTTTTAATAACGAGTAGGGACTAAAGACTTGCGAAACAGTCTCTCGCAAGTGATTACGGTATAAAAAGTATACGTTTATATGACAATCTCTCAGCTCCGTTTTATAGAGAAACTTAATAGCAACAACACAAGTTAATGAGGTTATCTGACTAGTGGTTTGGTGTGACGGTTGCCACGTGATGACGTTCGTGGCATTTTTGTGGCTAAGCCGCCTTGCGTTCCCGAACCAGGTGGAGAGACAAAGAAGATAATAACACGCTATCACTGCTGCTGGGCACTTGGTTCATCATACCAACCCTTTCAGCTCATAATCTCAACACCAGCTGAACATTTATTGGAAGTCTTCCTATCTAAACCGATACCGATATCTCCTCTCACTCCAACAACTCCACTTCACAACCACATCATATTTTTTTAACATTCTTTTGTTTTGTTTATTTTTTGTGTTCCTCTCCTTTATCTCACTGGACTAATAACTATTAGCATATTGTCTCTTCCTCTCTGTTTCCCTTCCCTTCTTCTCCTCAGTGTCTCCCTCAGCCCCCTCCTTAGTAACCCCCACCTCGTCCCATCCATGGTGTTTGGGGGGGGGGTGGTATTAAGCAGGTTTGGTGAGGTAAAGTGGGGTTTATCTCCACAGCTTTGGAGAGCTGCAGCTTATTTGGGTCAGGGAGCTTTACGACAAGAGCAATTAGGGCTGGCCTCTGTGTGGGGCTAGCAGGAGGCCTACCACTGGATTAGCAAGGAGAGGAGGAGGAGAGGAGGTGTGTTTCACACAGTGTGTGTGTGGACAGCTTCAGTACTACGGGCGGAGGCCAGACCTGCTGGAGACCCCGGCCTAATGGTGTTTTTGAGGGGGGGGCAGTGACCGCTAAAACTAGGACTAGTGAGACAGTTACGTCCCAAATGGCACCCTATTCCCTTTATAGTGCACTACTATTAACAGAGCCCTATGGGTACCGGTCAAAAGTAGTGTACTATAAAGGGAATAGGGTGCCATTTGGGACGTACACATAGAAATTAAAGTATTGCTGAATGACCTGTTGTCTATGGCCATAGCATGTTAAACAGTCAGTCATTGAAAAGGTTCACCATTAAAACCTTATTGCGTGCTGCTAATGACGGCTACCTCTGTGGATTGACCATTAGAGAGCACTTGACTGGAAATCAATCATCAATGCCCTTCTTAATTGAATGCCCCTTAAGAGATAAGTAAAGGTGTATGAAATTGAATTGGAACACGCCTCTGTCTCTGTATGCTGAGTTGAATAACATAACTCTGTATGACGCAGTACAAGATAAATACTGTCTGGTTATCTCAAGGTGCATTTTGAGTCATTGTGTGTCATTAAAACAACATTGAGGTAAGTTAAATATTAATGTCACCAACTAGAAAAGGGAAATCAAATCTGCCCTACACTCTCCAAGTAGAAGTTGTTGAGTGTTACATGTCTGATGGGTCTGCCTGAATTCCACTGAGGTCACTCTCTAGCTGTTAGGTCATGACCGATCAACAACATGTTAAAACTTAACTACGACTTATTTTATATATATATATAAAAACAAGTAGCTTATGACTACATGGAAATGTTTTTTTAAATCACTTAAATAAGTAATATCCTAACTATAAACCAAATAGGACTACATTTCAGTAAAATGTGAGAAGTGCTTGTGTCTCAGGGTGAGAGGAACAGGTTAATCACAATGGGACTTTATATACATTTCACCAAAGGAGGAACAGGTTGGCGTTTGTCACCTGGTAACACTGAACTCCGGGAGGGAGTGATCCGTTTCACTTAGACGAGGGTGAGCTTATCAGTCATCAAATGGCAGCTTCAGGAGTAGGTTATGTCTGCTTATGGAACAAGCTCCCACCGATGCACGCACCCAGATCACTCTGGCCAGTTAAGTCGAGTGTTCTTGGACACCCTGGCTACTAGCGCCTTAAACGTATCCAGCTAACACGTCTTCCTTCCACCCTCCGCCCCCTTGGTATCCAGCTAGCAGGGGCTGTTCTTATAGGACGTGACACTGACCGGGGGCAAAGAAAATTAGGCCTAACGGATCTAGGTAATCTCTCTCACCGAGCCTCATCAGCGCCTTGCTTTTAGCCTCCAAGTCCTCCCCGCCTCTTTCGCCTTCAAGTCGTCCTCCCCCCTGCCCAGCGGCTTCCTTGAAGCCTCCAAGTCCTCCCCGCCTCTTTCGCCTTCAAGTCGTCCTCCCCCCTGCCCAGCGGCTTCCTTGAAGCCTCCAAGTTCTCCCCTCCTCCCCGCTGTCGCATGAATTCATCAGGAGAGAACAGACGGACGGTGGCGGGCAGGGCGTCCCCCTCTGACACACAGGTGTGAACACAGTCGCATACATACAGACACACACACAACAAGGAACGAACAAGTTGGAGCGGGAACCTACTGACCAGACACTGACACTGGTCACACAGAGCTAAATTAAACCTGTCTCCTCGATCGATGCGCTAATGCAAGATCCTCTATCACAATCATTTAGTAACATGAAGGGTGACATGATATTGTACTGTGTTTGTACACCAGATGCACATTCATTGGGCCCTCAGTTAGGATTTGACATGATACATGTTGTACTGCATTAAGACTAAGTGGAGGCGAGCGCACCGATAGTTCAAGAGGAGATACAATAAAGCAGGGTCAATGAGTTAGCCAGCTAACTTTTGATAAACAACCAGAAATAAGGATTTTCTGGTTCATTGAAAAAGCTACACTTAGATTATTTAGGTAAGTTAGCTGGCTGGCTAACTCCTTGATCCTGCTTTGTAGTAAACCTCTCTGGTACACACTGTGGTACACATGTTTTTCCATAACAAAAAACAGTAGAAATAGTTTTCATTTGTTAAACATCACTCAGGAATAAAGACAATTATAGAGTGCAGGGTCAGTAACCGAAAGGTCGCTGGTTCGAATACCCGAGGTGAATAATCTGTCTGTGCCCTTGAGCAAGGCACTTAACACTAATTTGCTTCAGGGGCATTGTACTACTATGGCTGACCCTGTAAAACAACACATTCACTCGCTGGAAAATAAAACATTTGTATTTGTTATGAATTAATAATAACCATGCTAACAATGTGTCTCAGAATGTGTGTCTCAGAATGTGTATCTCTGAGTATCTATCCATCAATCAATTAAGTCTCTTCGGTGCTCTTTGGAGTAATTATGAGCTCAGGTCAGTGTGTATGTAGTACTCTCCTATCAGTGCATCTAGATGACACACAAACAAATGTTATGCATGAGCCTTTAAGCACTCTTAAATCACCATCCTCTTCATCCCTCCCCCACTCCTCACTCTGTCCACCTGTCCCTCCCGCGGGGCCCGTTGGCTGACCACCTCTCCTCTGACGGGCGTGGCTGTGGGTGAGGCGGGAGGGAGGATCAGAAGAGGTAAGTCACTGCAGCAGGAATTAATGAGTATTAAAGTATTAGGTGAGAATAAGTCCTACCTTTAAGCCATTTAGCATTTCTAAACAACTCCAATAACACCTGTTATATCATGGAATCGCAGCGAGTCTGCATAGCATGAGAATGAAATCATTTCCCCTTGAGAGACACCTAAGACAATAAAGACATGATGGCCAAACTGGTGAGTGAAAAGTTATCAGTGAGTTCACAGGTATGGAGACTTGAAAGACAAGTACACATTTTAAGCACAATGTTTATGAGTATGATATTCAATTTGACTACAATTGGTAAAGGAGTGATAACCATCAAATATAACTCAATACCAATAGAATTGAGACTCCAATCCAAATCCACAGAACTGCCTATTGAGTTGCAGACGGAATACAAGAAGCGAACAGTGAATAATTGTTTTGACAAAGAGGGCTTCTAAGATTTAAAAGAATTGTAAGACTCTCCAGGGGGCCACCCATTGATTTTGTTAGTCACTTTCACTTGGATATCATATGGCATAATCATGCCAAAATGTGTAGAATTACAGGAAATGTAAAAATGTAGCAACAAAAAAGTTATGTAAAGCAAATTAATTTGTTTACCTTTTCTCAATAAAATACTTTTTCTACTAATAGATCCCTCTGTACGTATTACATTATAGTTTGTAATCCCGGTGCTGTATAAATGTGAGTTAATGTGTAGCGGCTAATAGTATAGCTCATAATAAGCTGTGTGTCTGTAGATCAACTGAGGTGAATGAAGCTACAGCAACCAATGTGATAATGGCTGGGGTCATTTTTGCTTGTTTTTACTGTTCTCCAAATAGCATTTTAGAGTTTTTAAATTGTATAGAAATGCAGTAAATGACCTTTAACTTTCTAAAAATGTCAAGACAGACATCACCATGACCACTAATAGCCACCAGGATCATCTCCTATAGTACAAAACAAAGTACGAAAACGTATGCACTCTACTGAAAGTTGCTCTGGATAACAGCGTCTGCTAAATTACAAACATGTCAATACGTAGTTCTTGTAGCCTTTGGTGCTAGTCACTAATGACAGATTCAGAGCACAAAGACCAATGACCAGCACAGCAAATAAACAAACAAACCCTGCGAGTGATCCGTCCACCCACCCATCCGTCCCTGGATCTATTTTCTCCTGCAGAGAGCCTAAATTAGAATGTGTCGTCAGTTGGTCGGTTAGCCACCGAGAGGAGATCCCCTTGTGTAAACTAATCTTCACACACAGCAATGGATGATACCTTCGTTAGGGTGGATCCATAGAAATAGTATTACTAGAGAGCGGGCATCTCCATCCAAGTGGCGATTCCATGATGGGTGGCCAGAACTCGTGCTTCAACTTCTATGGGCGGTGGAGTACTTTCTGGGACTGTATTAGGAGGATGGGCCGTTAACTGAAGCGGAAAAGAACATCTCATTATGATATATAATCTCTGTTCGGCTTTATGACCCCCCGGTGACATGTAGACTAATTTGACCATTGATTCAAGTTAGAAGGGATTTTCTGTAGAATCTCTCCTGGAAATGAGATGTGTGTTAGTTAGGTAACTTGTCATTGTGGTAAATATTGTACAATGTGGTAAACATTTTTTTTGTTTATTTTCATTAGCATGAAAAGTTACATAGACAGATAACCTTTATGCTTTTTAGTTGTGTTAGAAAACCTATTCCTGTGGATATCATCATATCACAGGGAGAAAATTATGCATTTATTTTTAAAATGATAAACCCGCCATACCTCTCAACAACAACAAAAAAGTCAACAGATATTTAGTACAATGCAAACAACAACAATAGGTATGTTGTTAATACGTGGTAGATGCTGGTTAAAATAAGAGCTCTGCCGTGTCCTTCTGACTGTTAAGATGAGATGAGGATTCCCCCTTGTCTTTTGCTCTTTCACCTCTATAGCACCTCTCAACAGCATAAGGGGAAGTGAATATATTGTTTGTTTGGTGCTGCGAGGGAGGCCCTGCTAGGTGGGGAAGGAACAGGGGAGCAGGGGGACACTAGACCTGTCTGAGAGTATACTGCTATTGAGTTGCAAATGCATTTGTAATTAGCCCCTACTTCACTTGCAGGGAGGGAATTAGTGTGTTGGTGTGTTACGCTTATGCGAGTGTGTGTGTGTGCTTACTGCGTGTGTTTCGCTGTGTGTGTGTGTTGACCCCCTTTTCTTTGGGGAGGAATGGGGGTTGGGGCCAGTGATGAGTAAATAATGGTAATTAGTTCTCCTCCCAGTTGCTTGTTAATTGTGTTGTGTTGTGGATTTATACAGCATGGTTGGATGGATAATACCCCGCCCACAGGGCCTAACACCCCCTGCCTTTCCTGATGGCAAAACCAACAGCTAGTTTTTAAGCAGAGCTTCTTGCTTAAGCCTAATTAATTATGCCAAGTGGGGTTCCACCATCATAATGCCTTGGACTGCATCACAAATGGCTCTCTCTTCCCTTTATGGTGCACTACATTTTCCCGGGGCCCATAAGGCTCTGGTCAAAAGTAGTGCACTATTTATAGGGAATAGGGTACCATTTGGAACGTAGACCTTGTCTTGTCCAGAAAGGGGAAGAGGGGAGGGGGGTACGGGAAGGGGGTCCAGATATGTGCATATGGTCACAGAATGAATTAGAACACAAAAGTATTATGTTGTATCTCTATGATACAGACGGTAGAAGTAGTGGTGTTATAGCACATTCTGCTTTGAGATCGGAGTTGTTTAGTCACAACTTATGAGACCATTTTTTTTGGCCAGGTAGCTAAACCATCCCGTTGTTCATTTCCTTGCCTTTATAGTCAATATTGCGCTCTTGCAAGTGTACAAGCTGAACAAAACACATTGGAGAGTTGGTGAAGCCGCKGGTCATGCTCTTACTAAGACCAAGGGCTCGATTCAATCCCTAGCGCTGAATATCAGAGTTACAGAGTGATTGAAATGTAAAGGCAATGTTTCCTGACACTTCAAATAACTCTGCTAACAAATTGATAAATAGATAGAAATGTTGCTTCAAGGTTGATGACCACTCTTCAGCCCTAATATGTTTGATTCAGCTTGGAAACTTTGCTTGCTCAGCTTGGTATTTGGTATTTTATTATAATTAGCTGTTGCAAAAGCAGCAGCTACTCTTCCTGGGGTCCACAGAAAACATGAAACATGACATAACACAGATCATTAACAGACAAGAACAGCTCAAAGACAGAACTACATAAAAAATGTAAAGGCACACGTAGCCTACATATCAATGCATACACTATATAGGTCAAAGAGTGCAATACTGATAATTAAGCTAAGAATATGAACAATTTTATTAGGTTAACATTGGCAGGCTCTATCAGCACGCTATTGTATGTATCATATCAAAACAATGCCTCTAAGAATGTATAGCATTCAATAAATCAATACAGTTTAAACACCCTGATACTGACTGACGCACACACACACACACACACACCATCATCCTCTCATTCCCTTATCCCATCTTCATTTTATGATTCATCCCATTCTAACGGCTTGGGAGTGGTTTATCAGATTTCAGCTCCCTCAGTCTGCTCTCAGTGTTACTAGATTTAGGGTTGGTTGGGGTTCAGGGAGGGGGATAGAGGGGTGTGTGGCGGTGGAGGGAAGTGTCTGAGACCTAACAGGGTCAGATTAATGGTATGATCTTCCCCCGGTTCATCTTTCTCCCTCTCTCTGTTCCTCTAAATACCGGCTGTGTGCCACTTGAACACACACAGTACAATCCCCCGACACACACACACACACTGCACCCCACTGCCCTGATAATCGAATCTAGTTTTAGGATATAACATATAGCCAGGCTATCATCTGCTGCTCTCTGGGAATCTGTACTCTTTCCTTGAGTTAGGCTACTTGCTGTTTCTGCTGAATCCATTTGAAAAATACTATTTTTGTCACAAACTGTTTTTTTAACATTGCAGTTATAATGTTGTACATTTTTAAACCTTAATATTTTGGTTGATATTAAAGTTAAACTGTATATTTTTATATGGACATACTGTATAAACATTTAGAATAACAATGTTCCTGTACATACAGTGTAGACCTTACCGTGAAATGCCCTTAACCAACAGTGCAGTTCAAGAAGAGTTAAGAAAATATTGACCAAATAAACTAGAGTAAAAAATAATAAAAAGTAAGTAAAGTAAATAGTAAGTAATGTAAGTAATCCGGTGGATTTTTGATGAATTGTTCAGCAGTCTTATAGCTTGGGGGTAGAAACTGTTAAGGAGCCTTTTGGTCCTAGATTTGGCGCTCCACTACCGCTTGCTGTGTGGTAGCAGAGAAAACAGTCTGTGACTTGGGTGACTGGAGTCTCACAATTTTATGGGCTTTCCTCTGACACCGCCTATTATATACACTACCGTTCAAAAGTTTGGGGTCACTTAGAAATGTCCTTGTTTTTGAAAGAAAAGCATGTTTTMTGTCCATTAAAATAACGTAAAATTGATCAGAAATACAGTGTAGACATTGTTAATGTTGTAAATGACTATTGTAGCTGGAAACGGCAGATTTTTTATGGAATATCTACATAGGTATACAGAGGACTATTATCAGCAACCTGTGTTCCAATGGCATGTTGTATTAGCTAATCCAAGTTAGTCATTTAAAAGGCTAATTGATCATTAGAAAACCCTCTTGCAATTATGTTAGCGCAGCTGAAAACTGTTGTCCTGATTAAAGAAGCAATACAARTGGCCTTTAGACTAGTTGAGTATCTGGAGCATCAGCATTTGTGGGTTCGATTACAGACTCAAAAGGTCCAGAAACAAAGAACTTTCTCCTGAAACTCATCAGTCTATTCTTGTTCTGAGAAATGAAGGCTGTTCCATGAGAGAAATTGCCAAGAAACTGAAGATCTCGTACAATGCTAMGTACTACTCCCCTCACAGAATACCGCAAACTGGCRCTAACCAGAATAGAAAGAGGAGTGGGAGGCCCCAGTGCACAACTGAGCAAGAGCACAAGTACATTAGTGTCTAGTTTGAGAAAAAGACGCCTCCGAAGTCCTCATCTGGCAGCTTTATTAAATAGTACCTGCAGAACACCTGTCTCAACGTCAACATTGAAGAGGCGACTCTGGGATGCTGTCCTTCTAGACAGAGTTCCTCTGTCCAGTGTCTGTGTTCTTTTGCCCATCTTAATCTTTTATTTTTATTGGCCAGTCTGAGATATGGCTTTTTCTTTGCAACTCTGCCTAGAATGCCAGCATCCCGGAGTCGCCTCTTCACTGTTGACGTTGAGACTGATCTTTTGCGGATACTATTTAATAAAGCTGCCTCTATCTTTTTTACTACAAAACATAGAAGCGCACAGTTTTCACATATGTTGATGTTGGGGTGGTGCTGGAGATAATGAATATGAAGTTTAAAAAAAGAAATCTTTAAAATATCACTGCTTTTATGTAATGATATTTTATACCTTGTCCCAGACATGTTGTTTTCGACTCTTCCTCTCTCTCCCTCTCTCTCTCTCCCTCTACCGCACCTCCTGTCTCAACCTCTGAATGCTCGGCTATGAAAACCCAACTGACATTTACTCCTGAGGTGCTGACCTGTTGCACCCTCTACAACCACTGTGATTATTATTTGACCCTGCTGGTCAAATACCCAATCTGGCCTTAATGGCCTTGTACTCTTATAATCGCCTCCCGGCACAGCTAGAAGAGCACTGGCCAACCCTCAGAGCCTGGTTCCTCTCTAGGTTTCTTCCTAGGTTCCTGCCTTTCTAGGGAGTTTTTCCTAGCCACCGTGCTTCTACATCTGCATTGCTTGCTGTTTGAGGTTTTAGGCTGGGTTTCTGTATAAGCACTGTGTGACATTTGCTGATGTAAAAAGGGCTTTATAAATCATGATTGATTGATTCAATTGGACTAGTTATTTTCAGAGGTGTACAAAAGAGTAAGCAATAAAACAAAATAAGAAAACCAAAAACCTTCTAATACAATAACATATTTACTTACTAACTCAGCTATTACACTTACATTTTGCATAAAGTCTGAATTACTTGTCTGTTGACTTAATAAAGTCTGAATATCTTGTCTGTTGACTTAGTTCTATAATCAATCATCACCCTGAATGTCCCCAGCTAAGCCAGCATTGTCTGATAGGTAAACCCATATTTGTGTTGTGTAGACAGATTATTAGACAAGACTAAATCCATTTACCTTATTTTAAACCATGACCTCTTAATTTGACTACAACCTGTATTTTAAAACATATATGCATACAAAGCCCATAAGCTTGGTTTGGTGGTGGGGGATTGGCAAGCATGTGGCACTCTAGACTAGGGGTGTACTGGGCAAGGTTGGGGTCAATTCCATTTCAATTCTATCAATTAAGGAGAATTATTGGAATTCCAATTCAAGAATAGCAAGATATATTTTTAATGTGGATCTTCCTAAATGGATCCCAACCCACCTCCACCAACATATAGGCTAGCTATCATAGTAGTTTGGGGGGATATGTTTTGTCAGATATTTTATTTTGTATCACACCTACATCCTGTGGCTATGCTAGCCATCATTGTACACAAACCTATTGACATTACTCCCTAAACAAAACAATAATATATTAAACTGCAATTTGCATAAAGACCAAGATCTGTTGAATGAAATAGAAAAGCTATAGGCTATAACCTAATGGGCTAATTGGGCATATCAATTCCCTATAGCCTATACTCATATCATAGCCTTTCATGTGTGTTTGCTGTAGGCATTCATAGACAGATGCTTATTCTAAACTGGATTTATTGTCCCCTAAAGACTGATTAATACTATAAGATCAGAGAGGTATTGAGTCCATGGGGCAGGATCATGTAATACCGTGCCCTCGTGTAACTGTCGTGGATCCCCATCATCCTGCCTCGAGAGACTGGTGGGGGTTTTTCGATCCTGACCCGGTGACCAACCGGGATGGGGAGATTACGGTATAACAGTGTCCACTTGAATTAACATGCGATTCGTTTGTCAGGTGCGTTGAGAGGATGCAATCGCCTCGGAAATGTCGACGCGGTAAATGGACGCTGCCGCATCGCATGTGATATAGGTTTTCATGCAAGCCTAACGCGCTCTGGCGCTCAGATCCGATCCTTATTAAAAACGGAGGGTATATTATAGCTGTCTGTCATCTATAGCCCATACACTTTCTGAGCCAGGGTGCATCCATCCACCAACACTGTAAATGATCATTACGGGGTAAATTGAAAGAAAAACTACAACATATAGGCCTACATAATAAAAATGAGATCAGGTCATTTCAATGATTTGTTCATTTCATTTGACCCAAAAAATATATATTTTATGAGGATAACCAAAAAGATAGAAGAGTATGTGATTTAATTTACTAAATGTTAATACATTTTGTAAATATTAATAATAATAATAATATTTCTCTCAACTTAACAATTTTAAGTTATTGCAACAATTTGCCCGTTTTTTGGAGGATTGTGGGTCCATTTAATTTTTTACACAATGTTGTATGCATTTCTGAAGAAAGAAAAGTAGGCTATATTTCTATATTAGTATTGAGCAGCTTGTTGTGCCATGATGGATTATGATGAACGGATATCAAAACCGTTGACAAATTGATGTTCAATGGCGATACCACCCATTCCCACCATTACCATTTTTAATGACAGAGGCAAATTCAGCATCATGCAATGCCTGCAGTTCTACCTCCAGGTAGGCTACTGCTGGTGGATTAATAACTTGCTCACATGATAGTCAAAGCGTTCATCCAGTTAGCAAATCGGAAAATCTGACTTCCGACTAGCACGTGAACACTCATGTAGGGTTTACTAAATATTGGTGTGACATCAACTCATATTTAATCATATTATCAGTAAATCCGATAGGTAGCCTAGTGGTTAGAGCGTTGGACCAGTAACCGAAAGAAATCCCCGAGTTGACAAGGTAAAAATCGGTCGTTCTGCCCATGAACAAGGCAGTTAACCCACTGTTCCCCGGTAGGCTTTCATTATAAATAAGAATGTGTTCTTAACTGACTTGCCTTGTTAAATAAAGGTTCAATTTAAAAAATCGAACACATTTTTATAGCTATTATTAATTCTCTGGACTTACTTTATTTGTGTGAATCCAAACAATTTATTCAAACGATTGTTACTCAAAAACAGAGTTACATCTACTAATAATATGAAGTATATTCTTGTTGCCTTCATTTTTTTAAGCAGATTTAAAACTTAATAATAAAAAAACATCTGAAAACAATTGTAGCCTAAATTCTGTTTGGTTTAGGCCTATCTAAAAGAAAAGAGAAACCAGCACACTGCTCTTGCTAGTATCACTGTTAGGCATGCCTGAAATATACACAATTTTCTGTAGGGTGAATTTGGAATAAGTGGGACACGTTTTGCATTTCTGTCTTCTGTAACCTCTTTCATCATCTATCCAACATATTAGCCCAACACCTGATACATTTCTGAAGTCTTTAAGATGTTTCCTAATCACACCCCCAAAAAACAAATGTTCACAGGAGGCATGACGCACCCGTTTGTGTACTCTGAGCCAAAATCATGTGGTAGACTGGGACAGCAGATTAGATCAATTGGGACACCCTTATTATAGTCCCAATGGTACCCCAATGACAATTCAATTTTTTTTTGTGATTAGGAAGCATCTGAGGATTTAATAAGTGTATGACATTCTGTGTTAATATGTTGGATAGATGTCTGAACAGGTTACAGAAGACGGACAGTTTTCTGAATTCACTCAAATAACAGTCTAATAACAGAAAGAAAAAACGAACAGGATATAGTACAACAACACAAATGACTGAATTACAAAATTGAAATGATGTTATCAACTTTTTAAAATATATTTTGATGCACCAGTTCATAGTATGCACATTTACATCACAATTTTGCACAGTGCATTATTTATTACAGTTGTATAACCTTAACATCAAAATAAAACAAAAAGTGTACTGTGTCCTTCACCGGGTGAGCTTCCTTTTTAACGCGTGCTCTGCCCCTCTATGATGTCACACCAATGAAGTGATTTGATTTTGATCATGTGTGTTGTCTGCAAGGGTTAGTAAGAATTGTTTTTATTTTCTCTTGTAAGACCAAGAATTAAACGCATCAGGATTAAGCTGTCCCAGTTTATATGATGTCCCACTCTTTCTGAATTCACCCAACATTTAAACTATACATTCGTCCTATCCTGATTTTTTCAATCGATTTTAAGCACAAAAGTTATATGAKACATGTACTATTCCAATATAAAGTGTGCTATTGGTCACAGAAAAGTTATTGATTATTCATCACTTCATTATATTTGGGTGATTAAACTCTTTCCAGGAAAAACCGGCCTAATGGGTAAATCTTGTTTACCCATATTTTCCTGCTCACTTCTCTTCCCATCTTCCTCCCTCCCTGTCCCCTGGCCTGAAATGGATTTCGCCCGGCCTGCAGGTTATGCAGATCAGACCAATTAAATATCCTTGTTGTTAGCTTACCAATCAACCTGACAGTCAATGTATCCCTCGACTAAGCCAAACAATCTGATCAGGCTGCCCCCCCCCCCCCCCCCCCCCCCCACACACACACACACCACCCCCTAAGTGGCTAATGACCTCCGAGGCGCATAATCCGTCTCAAAACAACTACAACGATGCTAATTGCATCTAGCTATAAATACCGGTTGACTCTTGGCGTTCATTCTTTAGCCTACTAGAACGGCCTGAACTCCTGGAAGCGCATGACCCCGCCACGAATCTTCTCACATATAGCATAGCTCGCCAATACCGGGAAAAGAGGAGACACAACTTACATAAGCAACTCGCTACCAATCAGATTTTGTTTGTTGTCTTTTTCCACTGCAAAACTAGGCCTATATTTGACTCAACTGAACTTTCACATCACTCTGTAGGCGCACGGTGACCGTGGTGCGTAAAAGGACACTTCAAGCGCGTTTTGCTTCATCGCAGGCTACGGTCTCTTTATTTGAACACGCACCAGGCAGTTGGAATGATATGACCATTGGCCATGTCTATTTAGCAAATTTAGACTATTTTGTTTGTTGACAAAGTCTGAGAACAACGAAATATGTTCCCTCTGCCTATGTTCACCCCGGAGCAAGTGGCTCGGGTGTGCGAGAACCTCGAGGAGACCGGCGACATCGAGCGCCTTGGGCGGTTCTTATGGTCCCTGCCTGCCGCTGTCCCTGGCTCCGCGGGGGAGGCGCTCAACCGCCACGAGTCAGTGATGCGCGCCAGGGCGCTGGTTGCCTTCCACGGAGGAAACTTCGAGGCGCTTTACCAGATCCTCCAGAGCCACCGCTTTACGCGCGAGTCTCACGCCAAGCTCCAAGATCTGTGGCTGGATGCGCACTACCGTGAGGCGGAGCGGCTCCGGGGCCGTGCCCTGGGACCCGTGGAGAAGTACCGCATCCGCAAGAAGTTCCCCCTGCCTCGCACCATCTGGGACGGCGAACAGAAGACGCACTGCTTTAAGGTGAGACACCAAGCTGTAAGTAATATTCTTTCGCACCAATAGTAGTTAGGCACTTTACCTTCCATAACTATAGTGACGCACCTTTCCATGATCCATTTTACGCACCACCTGGCTATATATTAGAGAATAATTTATATATGTAGCTACTTATATTGAACTCATATCTCTAACCATGCATTTCAATACTTGGGTACACTGGGCTGACTCACTACATGCTAATTTGTAAAACTTTTTTTTTTACATTCTTACACTGAAACATTTGAAATTAATTCAGAAGGTCCCATTATGGAACGTTGGCATATTAAGTGTAAATAACATGGACCAGGGTTATCTATTTTTCTCCAGCCCTGATCGCTCTTCACGCAGACTATAGGGTCAATGCCACCCTGCAAGGTTAGAAATAGTAAATCACTTAATCTCGGTTAACCCAGAACTAAAATGGGGCGTCATTTGGTTTAGGGTAGTCTGTTCACGAAAGATTATACATCACGTAGGCTATTTATAAATAGAAACGAATTTGTTTTATTATGTTTTACGTCTTTACTTATAATAACAACGGAGTAGTCAGACATTGATATTTGAATAATAAACACTTCATTTATCTGTGTTGTGCTGATATAGAATTATTGTGTTTTTACAAGTTATGAATACTTAATAGTGAACATGGCTCTGTTTTTAGAGGACTGTGGGTAATTCAAATATTGTGGACTTTTACACAATGTTGTATGCATGTTTAAAAATAAAAAGGTGATTTTTTTCTAAAATAGTATTAAGCAATTTGTTGTTCTGAGGTGTAATTTATCATGATGAACGGATATGAAAACAGTCAGACAAATTGACGTTCAATAATGACAGATGCCATTTCCACCATCAACAAGATAATGTGCACCACTCTTAATGACAGAGGCTAATGCGGCATCTTGTAATGCTTACAGCTCTTCCCGTTTACTGCTAGAGGAATGAGCACTGTGATCGACAATGCTTGCTAAGGCAGGTTAAAATGACAAGTCATCAAATACATAAAACAATATTAAACAGTAAGACACAACCACTGGAAATTACTAATCAGAACTACTTACTAATTACACTTGAAAACTATTTGTAAGGAAGGTTAATAATTTAAGTAGAAGGGACCCCACATTTTTATGTTCATTACAACAAATATTCCATTCAAATAACTACAATCGTTATAGTTCAGAATACATCATGCAATTTAGTGTCAAAAAGTTCATAAAACAAAAGTATTTACAACTTAAAAAAATAACCATATGGGAGGTGATGTCACTTTATTAATTAACTATTAAACACTGCAATACTTTGAGTTGGGTTACTTCAATGGTTCTAGGCAACGGGTTTCCACACAAAAATTGAGTTAGCAGAACGAATGACTTTTTACAGTGTAGGGAAGCAATAAATGATTGCTCAACCATCTCTGGCTTTGCCACTGATCAATATGCATCAGCATCTATGTGTGGAATCACAAAACGAATGTGATGAAAGTGTACCGTATGACTTACAGGCTGAAGCTCAAAAGACTGAATAGGCTACACAAAGAATATATATTTAATTTAAAAGTATTCTCAAACTTTATTTTGATCTAAATCTCAACATGTAAAGGACATAGGCAGGAAGTCATGCCTCTGCTCTTCAACCTCAGCCTGGGTACCAGTCTGTTTGTGCTAACAATCTTAATTTTAGCACAAAACAGGTCTGGATGTCAGGCTACTTCAACCTGCAGGTAGTAATCCTGGGGTTAAAGAGCACCAGGCGAGCCTGTTAAACAGGGACTGTGCTGCTGTAGGCTAGGGCTGAAGTTCATGGGCTGTGTCTCAAATGGCACCATATTCCCTATAGAGTGCTCTGCTTTTTACCCAAACTCTATGGACCCTGGTCAAAAGGGTTCCATTTGGGACGCAGCCATGGAGAGAGTCAGTCTGCTTAAGCCGTGTGTGTCAGAGTCCACCTGCGGCAGTATTTTACTCTGGGGTTTCCATCCCTCACAGCAGTGAGCAATCACCTAGGCTGTGTTCCAAAATGGCACCCTATTCCTTCTATAGTGCACTACTTTTGGTCAGCGGCCATAGGGAACATCCCTGGTAATGATAGGGGAGCAGACAGCACTTCAACCAACTAAACCCAATTAAATGCATATGAAAGCACTTGCCTCAGGGCAGGGAATGGGCATTTCAGAACATACAGTGTAAAGATCCATGACTGACTGAGTAGCCTTAGACTTAACCCTGGACAGATACACGCTTTGGGCAGGTCACATTTCCACAGACGGTCCATGGACGTTAAACAATATAAGCCCCGTGTGTCAGTCTCTGGCCCAGGTTGTTGTCTACAAGATTGAAGGGATAAAGTCTGTGCCTGAGCATTAGGTGAAAGGGCAGAGGCTGAGCACTCACTGTTGCTATAGACAGTATATAGGTCAGGGGAGCTTAGGGGATATCCCCACTCCCCAGGTTACATCAGTACTAAGCTTTTCATCCTGAGCCTATATACAGTGCAACATATTTATGTTGATAATGTGGATTATAATTATTATCCCTTAAATCCAATTATTTCATCCAATTATACGATTATTTGGTTGTAATGTCTTAGGTCTAGGCGATCTTCTCTAACTGATAACAATGGAGTAGCCTAGTAAAGACACAACACCAACATACTGTATACACTACCGGTCAAAAGTTTTAGAACACCTACTCATTCAAGGATTTTTCTTTATTTGTACTATTTTCTACATTGTAGAAAAATAGTGAAGACATCAAAACTATGTAATAATACATATGGAATCATTTAGTAACCATAAAAGTGTTGAACAAATCAAAATGCATATTATATTTGAGATTCTTCAAATAGCGACCCTTTTCCTTGATGATAGCTTTGCACACTCTTGGCATTCTCTCAACCAGCTTCACCTGGAATGCTTTTCCAACAGTCTTGAAGGAGTTCCCACATAACCACCTCAATTTGGTTAAGGTCGGGGGATTGTGGAGGCCAGGTCAACTGATGCAGCACTCCATCACTCTCCTTCTTGGTAAAATAGCCCTTGCACAGCCTGGAGGTGTGTTGGGTCATTGTCCTGTTGAAAAACAAATGATAGTCCCACCAAARCAGATGGTGTGGTGCATCACTGCAGAATGCTGTGGTAGCCATGCTGGTTAACTTCTTCTTAATAGAGGGCGCTGTTTTCACTTTGGGAAAAAATCGTGCCCAAATTAAACGGCCTCGTACTCTGTTCTAGATCATACAATATGCATATTATTATTACTATTGGATAGAAAACACTCTGAAGTTTCTAAAACTGTTTGAATTATATCTGTGAGTAAAACAGAACTCATTTGGCAGCAAACTTCCAAACAGGAAGTGAAAATTCTGAAAATGGGGCTCTGTGTCAGGGCCTACCTATTCAACTGGCTTATATTTATGGTTCTGTATGCACTTCATACGCCTTCCACTAGATGTCAACAGGCAGTAGAATGTTGAATGGGGTGTCTAGCTTGATCTGAGACCGAATGAGAGCTTTTGGAGTGACAGGTCCGCTCTTTTGTCAGTATTCAACTGCGCACCGGGGAACCTAACATTGTCTTCTGAAATGCGTTACGTATACACGACGAAATGCTCCGGCTCGGATTTTATTGGATACATATGAGAAAAACATCCTAAAGTAGGATTTTCAACCGAGTTTGACCAGTTTATTCGACGTTTATTGGGAATTTTGGAATTTTTCGTTCAGTGCGCAAAGATTTCTTGGACATGTGCCCTCCACATGGCTAGCCAAAGTTGCTAATTCGACAGAAGAAATGGACATTCTAAAACAAAACAATGATTTATTCTGGAACTAGGACTCCTTGCACAATATTCTGATGGAAGATCATCAAAAGTAAGAGAATATTTATGATGTTATTTCGTATTTTTGTGGAATATGTTGGCTCCAACAAGGCGGAGAATAGGTGAGCGCTGTCTCACAATATTGCATGCTGTATGTTGTACTAAAGTTATTTTTTTAAATCTAACACAGCGGTTGCATTAAGAACCAGTGTATCTTTCATTTGCTGCACAACATGTATTTTTTAGTAAAGTTTATGAGGAGTTTTTTGGTTAGATTACGTGACTGTCCAAAATTGCTTCGGACAATTTGGTGTATCATGGCTACTTATTCACAATGTAAAACCAGGATTTGTAGCTCTAAATATGCACATTTTCGAACAAAACATAAATGTATTGTATAACATGATGTTATAAGACTGTCATCTGATGAAGTTGTTCAAAGGTTAGTGATTAATTTTATCTCTATTTGTGGGTTTTGTGAAAGCTATGTTGGCGGTGAAAACATGGTGAAAACATGGCGTTGTGTGTTTGGCTATTGTGGTGAGCTAATATAAATACATATTGTGTTTTCGCTGTAAAACATTAAAAAAATCGGAAATGATGGCTGGATTCACAAGATGTTTATCTTTCATTTGCTGTATTGGACTTGTGATTTCATGAAATTATATTATAGCACCCCCACACCATAACAACTCCTCCTCCATGCTTTACAGTGGGAAATACACATGTGGAGATCATCCGTTCACCCACATCGCATCTCACAAAGACTCGGCGGTTGGAAGCAAAAATCTCCAATATGGACTCCAGACCAAAGGACAAATTTCCACTGGTCTAATYTCCATTGCTCATGTTTCTTGGCCCAAGCAAGTCTCTTCTTCTTATTGGTGTCCTTTAGTAGTGGTTTCCTTGCAGCAATTCAACCATGAAGGCCTGATTCACACAGTCTCCTCTGAACAGTTGATGTTGAGATGTGTCCGTTACTTGAACTCTGTGAAGCATTTATTTGGGCTGCAATTTCTTAGGCTGGTAACTCTAATGAACTTATCCTCTGCAGCGGAGGTAACTCTGGGTCTTCCATTCCTGTGGCGGTCCTCATGACAACCAGTTTCATCATAGCGCTTGATGGTTTTTACGACTGCTCTTGAAGAAACTTTCAAAGTTCTTGAAATTTTCCGTATTGACTGACCTTCATGTCTTAAGGTAATGATGGACTGTCATTTTTCTTTGCTTATTTGAGCTGTTCTTGCCATAATATGGACTTGGTGTTTTACCAAATAGGGCTATCTTCTGTATACCCCCTCCAACCTTGTCACAACACAACTGATTGGCTCAAACGCATTAAGGAAAGAGATTCCACAAATTCACTTTTAAGAACGCACACCTSTATTCCAGGTGACTACCTCATGAAGCTGGTTGAGAGAATGCCAAGAGTGTGCAAAGCTGTCATCAAGGCAAAGGGTGGCTACTTTGAAGAATCTCAAATATAAAACACTTTTTTGGTTACTACATGATTCCATATGRGTTATTTCATAGTTTTGATCTCTTCACTATTATTCTACAATGTAGAAAATAGTGAAAATAAAGAAAAACCCTTGAATGAGTAGGTGTTCTAAAACTTTGGACTGGTAGTGTATGTCATATCTCATTGTGATAGATATAGTTATTAGGAACACTGTTGGTTACATGAAGCAGGGAACTGACCATTATTGTGTCCTTTATGTATCACAGGAGAGAACTCGCAGCCTGCTCAGAGAGTGGTACCTCCAGGACCCGTACCCAAACCCATCCAGGAAACGGCACCTGGCCCAGGCCACGGGACTCACGCCCACACAGGTCGGCAATTGGTTCAAGAACCGACGCCAGAGAGACAGGGCTGCATCGGCAAAGAACATGTACGTTAAGACAGAGAGGAACTCTACTCAGCAGAAACCTTTTGACCTCTTGTGTCTTGTTGAACACTTTAGAAATTAAATTAAATGAAGAAATTTAAAATAATAGAAGTCATTTAAATAAAAAAATATAGGACTGTGGACATCTTCATTTTTGTTTTACATCAAATACATAACCAATGCTGCACCCTGGACTCAGGGGTACACGTAGCATAGTAAACAGATACCCAGGACACTCCAATTAGTATGATATCTTATGTTTCGTATGCTATTTATTAATTTGTGGATGTCCATCATCCATTTTGTTACAAATTTGCCAAACATGTGATATGTTACGAATTCCAATTTTTTGTGGCTACTGTTAGCCAGGTGGTTAAGGGTTAGGAGTTAGGTTAAAGGGTTAAGGTTAGGGTTAGGGGAAGGGTTAGTTACATGGTGAGTAGCTAAAAAGTAGTAGCTAAAAAGTAGTAAGTAGTTGAATAGTTGCTAATTAGCTAAAATGCAAAAGTTATCCGTCATGATATTCAAACACGCAGGTTTTGGGTTGCTAGACGTTTGCGTTATACGCCCGACCAACCACCATACTTTTTTTTGTTGCCTTAAATAACCTTCTATCTTATGTAACCATACCAAATGTAACATAACATGTTAATTTTAGTGTCCCGGATTTACAATTACTATGTTACGTCTAGCCTATGAGACCAGGCTGAATGCTCTCATTGAGAGAGAGTACCAGTTAGGTACCACTTAAACCAACCATGTATCTCTAAAAACTAAAACATACTCCTCTCTCTCTCTTCTCTCTTCTCTCAGTCTGCAGCAGGACCCCACCCACCTGCCTTCCGGGAGCTCCCCTGAGGGTCCTGCCCAGGAGCATCACGCCCACCACCCCCGCCTGCTGGCCGCCTCCCCGCGTCACCCGGGCAGCCCAGAGGCCAGCGACTGCAGCACGAGCACCGACCGCCGGGGCACTGGCACCTCCACCCCAGACAACTCCGTTAGCAGCGACAGCGAGTTCGAATCCTGAGGGTCGGGTCACTGACCACAGCAGGAGAGAGGCTCTCATTGGTTAAATCCTGAAGAGAGAGGCTGTGATCAGTTCTCAGCCAGGAAGGCCTGACCCCACAGATATATAGAGACAATAGACACTGTAGAACTACTATGTCTGTAGCTTGAGATTGGACACTTGGACAGGACGTTCTCTATGAGAGACTTGATATGGACACTTGATGTGGTTGCTAGTGGACGAATGGGGAGGGGTGGGGGATTGGGGATTAGACCATCTACAAACACATGCACTTAAAATGCACCATCGAACATGACTGTTGAGAAACTGTTGCTAAGGACCGTATGACTGTGCTACTGACTGCTATAAAGACCCACTACAATTCTCTGTTCTGTAGATTTGGACTGGAATGTGGGTAGAAAAAAGTCAGTCAGTCAGCAGCGATAACATATTCTAGGACAGCAATAACTATTCTCAGGCACGTTATTTATAGAAATAATATAAACATACAATGTCGTAGAGTAATTACTGAGCTTGAATTATAATATTATATGTTTTGATACTTAATGGTTTCAACTCATCGGGGGTCTATTTTTGAGTAGTCTATCATTGAGCGCTAGCTTTAATCCCATTTCTTAATTAGCCCCTTACAATGACCACTGCCTTCTGTAGGCTGTTGGTTTCCTACATGATCAGTCGTTGGTGGACACAGAACTGCTTGATTGGATTGGACAGGTCTGCATTTCTCTTCATACACGTCACTGCCTTATAAAGGAAGTATATTGGCATCACAGCCCCAATCTTCTAGTTTGGCTAACATTAGATACCGTTGCAGACCATAACTGTCCCTAAAGCTAACACAGCTTAAAGAAATGGTCTCTAGACAATCTTGTAATGCATGGAAAAGACATTACACATCACTATACATTTCATATAGATGGTTTAAATGTTTTCCTGTATTATGACAATGTATCTACTGTATAACAATGCTGATGTGTATCCAAAACATCCTCATTCTAATATTATCCAGTTCAAACCTGTTATATCCTTTTAGACTGTTGTATGAGGCATCGTTCAGTGTGGAATCCTCTGTGCAGCTCTCACTAGAGATGTCCTTGCATGAATTGCCTGTCAGAGCAAAACAAAGTAAGTGGGATAAAAATGAAAGCAATATTGAAAAAGTGAAGCACAACTTGGTCTTAATTCATTGATGTGCCTATAAATGTTTGAGGACTGAATGACCTGTTTAACATGACAGTTTCATCTTTATATATTTTAAATTGAACCAGGAAAATCAGTTAAGAACAAATTCTTATTTACAATGACGGCCTACCGGGGAACAGTGGGTTAACTGCCTTGTTCAGGGGCAGAACAATAGATTTTTACCTTGTCAGCTCGGGGATTCGATCCTGCAACCGTTCGGTTACTGGCCCAACGTTCTAACCCAGGGGTGGGAAATTCCAGTCCCCGAGGGCCTGATTGGTGTCACAGTTTTGCAGCAGCCCCAGCTAACACACCTGACTCCAATAATCACCTAATCATGATCTTCAGTTTAGAATGCAATTTGATTAATCAACTGTGTTTACTAGGGATGGAGAAAAAGTGTGACACCAATCATGCCCTCGAGGAGTTGCCCACCCCTGGACTAACCACTAGGCTTCCTGCCACCCCATATAGGCCTACCCATATAAATATCACCATACAATACATCGTCGTGGGATTCATTCATAGAAAAATAAGTATTTTGTAAAAATGTGTCTAATGTATGCATTTGGAATAAATGAAAGTATTTTTATCCAAACCTGTTGAAGTCTGTGAACAACGAGTCCACAAGCGTTTCCAGGTGAAACGGCGTGAACATTGGATAGGGTGAAAGAGGATGGAACCATATTGTTTGTTTGTTTGGGAGGGGGGCTCATATGCATTGTATTTTCTGACAAATAATTTGCTAAACTCTAAACCTCATCTAAATCTTATAATGAATAATGTGGCAATTGAGGAGACTAAACTGCTTGGTGTAACCCTAGATTGTCGACTGACATGGTGAAAACATATTGATGCAACGGTTGCCAAGATGGGGAGAGGTCTGTCCCTGACCAAGCACAACTCTGCTTTCTTGACATCACAATCAACCAATCAAGTCCTAGTGTTATCACACCTGGACTACAGCCCAGTTATTTGATCAAGTGCTGCAAAGAAGGACATAGACAAATTACAGTTGGCCCAGAACAGAGCAGCCCAACTGGCCCTTCAATGTACACAGAGGGCTAATATCAACAACATGCATGTTTTATTTATTTATTTATTTTTATTTATCCGTTATTTTACCAGGTAAGTTGACTGAGAACACGTTCTCATTTGCAGCAACGACCTGGGGAATAGTTACAGGGGAGAGGAGGGGGATGAATGAGCCAATTGTAAACTGGGGATTATTAGGTGACCGTGATGGTTGATCTCTCCTGACTCAAAGTACTGTAGAGGAGAGGTTGACTGCATCACTACATGTCTTTGTGAGAGGTATTGATGTGTTGTAAGCACTGAGCTGTCTGTCCAAACGACTAGCACACAGCTCATACCCTACAAGACTTCTTCACAGTCCCCAAGTCCAGAACACAGGCTAGGAGACGCACAGTACTATATAGAGCCATGACTACATGGAACTCTCTTCCACATCAAGTAACTAAAGCGACCAGTAAAATTTTACTTAAAAACAGATATTAAAAAAATACACCTCATGGAACAGCATGGACTGTGAAGACACACACACATACACATTACACATACACAACACACACACACACACACACACACACACACACACACACACACACACACACACACACACACACACACACACACACACACACACACACACAGATACACACACAGATACTCTCCAATCAGACACACATTGTGATATTGTACATTTTAAATTGTAAATGTGTAGTATTGGAGCAATACACATTTGTATAATGCACACTGTCTTGTATGATGTATTGTTTTATTATGATGTATTGTTATAACCCTGGTTGGACTCCAGGAAGTGTAGCTGCTGCTGCTAATGGGCATCCTAATAAAATACGAAATACTAAATATGTGCTGGTTTCTAAAGGCTTAAGACAAAATACATAATTCTCTGACTTTTTTTTTATTGAAGAAAGTGAAGTGTGAATCAGACAGTGTATAATTTAACTAATAATAGTTATTTTGACACCACCGATTTAACTAATAAGAGCTGTTTTGACACCAACAGAATGACTGTACAGCGTAGACATATTGACACATAGCCTTCCTGTACGCCCAYTCGGCGTCGCCCCCCTCTCTCTGTTATTTTGACCCCGCCCACATTTCAAATTCCTGAAGGAAGAAGAATACAGCTGCTGTAGCTCCTATATGCATTTTGCATTAATCTTTTCCGCATGTTTTAAAAGCAATCAAAACGTGTTGCTTAATTGGATTAGCCCACCTGAGAGCCCCGACTGGAGGGAACAGATTGAGATCCTCTCCTCTCCAGCAGCATCAGTTGACCATGGACAGCGAGGGCAGAAAGGTTGTCGTCTGTGACAATGGCACAGGGGTGAGTGAGTGTCGATTTAACGTTATTTTAATTACTTTTTTTATCACTACACCATGGAGTTAAAAAATGATAATACTGAATGTTTATTTAGGATTTGGGAATGAATTATGAGAGTAGTAACATGCATTTGAATGTAACAATTTGCAATAAGTAATAGACTATATCTTAATCACGTGTATTTGTGTTGATAACAACAGCACAAATTAAGTTGTTTTCTAAGCACCCTGCTACAAAGCTGCAACATTTTATTCGTAAAGGAGATAACACAGTGTCTGTCACATTAAATGGTATGGTTTCGTAGAAGCCTTAGAATCAGGCTGCTCTCTTTGCGCGCTAGGTAGGGGTGTGGGTCTAATATGAGTGCACGTATGTCTGGACTTGTCGCAGACTCCTCTTATCCACACAAACTGCCATACATGGTGTTGATGTCGTGGAGTGAGCTGTTATTGGACGGGAAGAAGGAACACAAGCAAATAATTGAAACAATTCTCTATTCCCCATGCTTCTTGCGTTCACTCGCACCATGTCAATGTCAATGTCTATTGGAAGCCCCTTTAAACTTTCTGTACCGCAAAAGCACACTAGATTCATGAGCTACATGTTAACTGATGACTGTAGGCTAGCTTACCCTACCTCCACTTGTTGCTGGTGCTTGGAATGTATTGTACACCTTCAGGCTATGGAATGTGTCTTGGCTACATAGACAAGTTAGGACATTTCAATAAATGGTGTTGTAAGCACWCAGGTAAATAGACAGAAATGTCCCAATAAAATGTATAATTTACTATTTCAAGATGCATTTTACAGTGTTGTTTCTGACTTGATACAGTTTGACACGTCCACTATTAAAGTTGAACTGAAAATATTTTGCAGAAGTTCAGCACAAGAGAAGTGACATTCTTTGTGGTTAKATTTTGGTTTCCACTCAATGCACAAAAACAAGGACTTTTTCAGGAGCCTGAACTGTCCCTCACCCCTCATATTGAAAGTGTATTGAACGTGTATTTAAGGACGACAGAAAGTGTATTGAAATACTATTGAAAGACTGTTGAAAGTATGTAATACCATCATGTTTCTTTCATATTGGTTCACATGCAGTTTGTCAAGTGTGGCTTCGCTGGCTCCAACTTCCCAGAGCATATCTTCCCTGCCTTGGTGGGTCGGCCCATCATCCGGTCAAACACCAAAGTTGGAAACATTGAGATTAAGGTGAGGTCAATGGAGCAATGACAGTTGATCTCTAGCCTAAACACAAACACTGACAGAGCCACAGAGGTGTCCTCAGCTCTTTGCTGTGCTGTGTATGATTGTGAAAGCATCAGTTGAATATTAGCCATCTCCAAAGACTGTCAATCCCCTSTCTTATTTTATTTGATACAAATATTTAATTTTTTTACCCCCTTTTTCTCCAAAATGTTGTGGTATCCAATTGTTAGTAGTTACTGTCTTGTATCATCGCTGCAACTCCCGTACGGACTCGGGAGAGGCGAAGGTTGAAAGCCATGCGTCCTCCGAAACACAACCCAACCAAGCCGCGCTGCTTCTTAACACAGCGCGCATCCAACCCGGAAGCCAGCCGCACCAATGTGTCAGAGGAAACACCGTACACCTAGCGACCTTGGTTAGCGTGCACTGCACCCAGTCCACCACAGGAGTCACTAGTGCACGATGAGACAAGGATATCCCTGCTGGCCAAACCCTCCCCTAACCCAGACGACGGTGGGCCAATTGTGCGCCGCCCCYTGGGCCTCCCGGTCGCGGCCGGCTGCGACAGAGCCTGGACTCGAACCCAGAGTCTCGTCAATCCCCTCTCTGACAATCATGTTTGAGAGCTAGCCTAATATCTTAAAATTGCCATGTCTGTACTCTGTATGCATATTTCTGAATGATCAAATGTATCCAAACCAACTCCCTTTTTGACCCCCAACCCTGGGCCTGACCTACAACCTCTAACTCCTAACCTATAGGACCTGATGGTGGGTGACGAGGCCAGTGAGTGTCGCTCCATGCTGGAGGTGTCCTACCCCATGGACAACGGCATGGTGCGCTCCTGGGAAGACATGCTTCACCTGTGGGACTACACCTTCGGCCCCGAGCGCCTGGACATCAGCCCCCCAGACTGCAAGGTCACAATTCTTTTATTTGTCCTTTTTCCTTTAATAACATTTTTAGGCAGGTTACTGGGATTGAGAAAATCAAATTTTTGAAGGAGAGTCATGGGCATGAAATCCATTTAGTCTGTTAAACTTCCAAAGTTTTAGTAGACTATTATGAAAATGGTTCGTTTAGAAAACTGTATATAACTTCTGTATATGTTGTAATGTTAGGGATCAATTAAGTTTCATTTGATTCAAGGTGCTTCTGACAGAACCGCCCATGAACCCCACTAAGAACCGCGAGAAGATCGCTGAGGTCATGTTTGAGACCTACCAGTTCCACGGCATCTACGTGGCCATCCAGGCCGTGCTCACACTCTATGCCCAGGGTAAGGGGAGACTAGACCCACAGACATGGCTCTCCCTGTAATATATAATGATATACTGTAGTAGAAATGCCTAGACTTTAGCCCAGCGGGCTAACACAGTCTTGTAGGGCACTGATTCAAACCCACAGTCACTTTCATATTGTCTGTTATGTGACCCTGTGTGTCCTGCCTTGTCCTGTCTTTAGGTTTGTTGACAGGCGTGGTTGTGGATTCGGGGGACGGGGTGACACATATATGTCCTGTGTACGAGGGCTACTCTCTACCCCACCTCACACGCAGGCTGGACATCGCAGGACGTGACATCACGCGCTACCTCATCAAGGTGTGTTTCTACATATATTACCACCCCGTCACCTTATGAACAAAACTATGCCTTTATATCCCTTGTGTCAATCATAATCAATGCAAACTTCTTAAAAATGGACAGTTGAACTCGTTTCTAGTTATTTATGGCCCTAGAGAAACGGTTTCTGTATTTATGTTCATCTACATCCCCTATGATCCCTCTCAGTTGCTGTTGCTGCGTGGTTATGCCTTTAACCACTCGGCTGACTTTGAGACGGTCCGCATGCTGAAGGAGAAGCTGTGCTACGTGGGATACAACATCGAGCAGGAGCAGAAACTGGCTACAGAGACCACCGTGCTGGTGGAGTCGTACATGGTACTGTAGAAAACGCCTCTCCTCTCATGTCAATCAGAGAGAATGTTAATTATTATTTATGAATGGTCTCTTAGCCTGGGTGGCAATATGTTTCTGTGTTTATAGCAATGTAGCAAAACTCCCAGGCTAACCTATATGAATCTCTAGCCTATACTGCACTGTATATCAATCATGACATAAAATTAAATCCATCAGAGAATAGAGGTGTGAATTTGTAAGTAATATAATAATAGACCATTAAGCAGACACTTTATCCAAGCGACGTACAGTCATGCACATTTTCAATGTATTAGTGGTCCCGGGAATTGAACCCAATATCCTGACGTTGCAAGCACCATGCTCTACCAACTGAGCTACTGAGAACCCCAGTATTTATTAACTCTCTCTCTGCTATAGCTGCCTGACGGTCGACAGGTGATGGTGGGAGGGGAGCGGTTCGGAGCTCCAGAGGCCCTCTTCCAGCCCCACCTCATCAACGTAGAGGGTGCAGGRGTGGCTGAGCTGCTGTTCAACACCATCCAGGCTGCTGACATAGATCTCAGGTCAGAGATACACCCTCCTGCTGTTGGTCTCCACATGGTTTAACTGCTACTGGAGCCTCATCCTGTACCGTGTGGTGCTGTAGCCAACTTTTCTGTTGTTTGTTTTTAATGCCATACAAGTGGAGGAGGCTAGCCTATAGCGTCAGGTCCTACAGTACACTACATTGTTAGCCCATGCTAGAGTTAGAGGTCTGTGCAAGTGTTACATAGTTGTTCTATATATGTGGATATTACACATAATTAGACACATTACATAGGTGTGTACGAGCCCAAGCTATTTTGTTTGGTAGCTGTACTAAATAAATGAAGCTATGGTATTATAAACCTATAGTTGACTTATTAAATGACAATTAAAACTGTATGCATACATACTGTACATACATACTTTTTGTCTTATACCATATTGTTTCTCTCTCCTGAAGGTCTGACTTGTACAAGCACATTGTTCTGTCAGGAGGCACCACTATGTACCCCGGCCTTCCCTCCAGACTGGAGAGAGAGATCAAACAGCTGTACCTGGAGAAGGTGCTGCAGGGGGACACTGAGAAACTCTCTGTAAGCACACACACATGCAAGGAAACGCACACATGCACGCACATACACACACACCATGTATGGACCACACACACACACACACACACACACCACACCACACACACACACACACACACACACACACCCACACACACCACACACCACACACACACACACACACACACACACACAACACACACTCTACAATAAAGTAAACCTGTGTAATGACAGAAATGGTATTATATGTTCCTTTATCTTAGTTTACCATATATTTTTCTACCCACTCCCTCTCCCCTACCCGTCCTCCTTCCCTTCTCTCTGCAGAAGTTTAAGATCCGCTATTGAGGACCCCCAAGCCGTAAACATATGGTGTTATGGGTGGAGCGTGCTGGCCAACATCATGAAGGACAAGGAGTCCTTCTGGCTGAGCCGGGCCTGACTACCTGGAGAAAAGGCCTGAGGGTTCTGGACAAACTGGGGTGTGGCGTGAAGTAGAGGTGAAATAGAGGTGGTTAGCTAGGGTCTCTCTCTCTCTCTCTCTCTCTCTCTCTCTCCTCTCTCTCATCACACACACACACACACACACACACACACACACACACACACACACACACACACACACACACACACACACACACACCACACCACACACACACACACACACACACACACACACACACACACACACACCACACAACACACACACACACAACAACACAACAACAAAAGGTCTGGGGGTCGCTGACAATCTGGGCGCAGACATTAGACAGAAGTATCTGGGAGTCCTGGGTTGTATTCACTTGGCTCCAAAAATTGATGTGCTAAAAACAACCAATTTGGGTTATTTGGTAACCTCAGCGCTGGTTAAATAGTGGCACAGAACACGTTGGGTTATTTTGTGTAAACTCAGCGCTGAGTTAAATAGTGAAACAGAACACGTTGGGTTATTTTCTGAGCCTGTCACGTTGGGTTTGCGGTGAATAAAACCCCAAGTTGGGTTGTGGGATTTGACCTGCAGGACATGGTCATTACCATTTAACCATCAGTTGGGTATTTTTATTCTCACGCTGGGTTGACCTAGCAGCTGGGTCTTTTTAATATAACCCTTAGGTTCTGTTCAGGAGGCGTGCCTTATTAGGGGTGTCTTTCAGCTAGTTCTTATTGGTCACCCATGAGATTAAATGTCATTACTGTTTACATACTGCAAATGCATTTTTTTTTTACACATTCATCTATAATATTAAGATGATTTATTACATATTATAATAACGTAAATACTTTATTGTATCCTGACAATTGGATTTACATTAGCTTTTAGGCAACTCATACACTTCTGTAAYCTCATACACTTATTCCAAAATTCATTACATGTTGAAATTTCCAATCAAATTGAGTTCTACTTCATTTGTCTTACAGGGTCAGCCATAGTAATACGGCGCCCCATAAGCAAATTAGGGTTACGTGCCTTGCTCAAAGGCACAGACAGATTTTTCACTTTGAGGTTAGAGGTGGTCAGATAGACTGAATAGAAAACTAAGAGAATATGATGGGATGCTACTGTAATAGAGACATCTTAGTATAATGCCTTRCTGGATGCTTAAGAACCAGCCGTTGCCTGTCTGATGAAACATACAGTATCTGTTATAAGTCTGTTGTAATAGAATAGAATAGCACTTTCATATTCGTCACTGTCAACTTTCCAAGTTGTTTCTTACTGTCAAGTTAACATATTGTATTGCATACAATGCAACAATTATACAGTACAATACACTTGTAAGGTTTCATATTTTTACCATTTGAATTCTCACTGTGTCTAATGGAATAATTTTGAAGTAGCCATTGTTTCAAATGCATATGCAAATAAATATAACTGACGTTAGCCTAAATGCCAAATTGAATAAAGTGAATGTCATTGTTTTTGATGACTGAATAGCAGTGGTGTAAAGTACTTAAGTAAAAATACTTGAAAGTACTACTTCAGTAGTTTTTGGGGGGTATCTGTACTTTACTTTACTATTTATATGTTTGACTACTTTGACTTTTTCTCCACTACATTCCTAAAGAGAGTAATGTACTTTTTACTCCATACATTTTCCCTGAAACACAGAAGTACTCGTTACATTACGAATACTGAGCAAGACAAGAAAATTGTCAAATTCACACACAAGAGAATATCCCTGGTCATCCCTTCTACCTCTGATCTGGCAGATTTTCTAAACACAAATGCTTAGTTTGTAAATTATGTCTGAAAAAACAAGAATATCGTGCTGTCTGGTTTGCTTAATATAAGGAATGTGAAGTAAATTTTATTTTTTACATTTGATACTTAAGTATATTTTGGCAATTACATTTCCTTTTGATACTTAAGTATATTTAAAACCAGATACCTTTACTCAAGTGGTATTTTACTGGATGACTAATTTTTACTTGAGCCATGTTCTATTAAAGTATCTTTACTTTTACTCAAGTATGAAAATTGGGTACTTTTTCCACCACTGGTGAATAGCCATTTGTATTGGACAATATCTTTGTGTCTTCAAAGAATGTTTTGTATCACGTATTTTCTGTCATAAATAATTTATGTAAACACATTTGGGAAAAAAAATACATATTTGTTCATTCTGACTGGAGAGAATATGATTATTCAAAAGGTTTTGTGACAGTTGTGCTTTGATGTGCTGGGAAGGGTTGGGGTCAATTCCATTTTAATTCTTTCAATTCAGAAGATTCCTTGAAATTCCAATTCAAGAATAGCAAAACAACGTACACCGAGTATACAAAACATTAAGAACACAGGCTCTTTCCATAGACTGACCAGGTGAATCCAGGTGAAAGCTGCGGTCCCGTGTGGCTCAGTCGGTAGAGCGTGGCGCTAGCAAAGCCAGGGTTGTGGTTTTTGAATTCCATGGACCGTAAGTCACTCTGGATAAGAGCATCTGCTAAATGACTAAGATGTCAAATTAAGCTATAATCCCTTATCGATGTCACTTGTTAAATCCCCTTCAAATCAGTGTAGATGAAGGGGAGGAGACAGGCTAAAGAAGGATTTTTAAGCCTGGAGACAATTGAGACATGCATTGTGAATGGTCAAGACAAAACTATTGAAGTACCTTTGAACGGGGTATGGCAGTAGGTACTGGGAGGTAGGGAGGAAGGGGGGTGCAACTCAATATTAGGAAGGTGTTCCTTGTGTTTTGTAAACTCAGTGTATAAGAAAAGTAATTTGCTGCCTCCCAGTGGTGACTTGTAATATTCCCTTAGCAATATGCTGGAACGTCATCATGCTATTAATACATATTGTAGGTTAGCAAACACTGATAAACAAAGAACATCATGTAGTAGCACTATGAGCAGATAATGCAATTTTATTGCGATTTTGTATCACTGGACAAAATACAGCAATGTGTTATACAGCCAATGAAATAGTGAATGACATTATGTTGCCTTTTTCAACACAGTCAACACATGCATCACATACGAAACCACCAAAATCGTTACATTCAATTAAAAGAGCATGCAATAGTCCTCAAGGTGTCCTTGTTCGTCTTTAAATGAACCCTCCTTCAGTAAAAGCTTTCATAAAGGTAAATATTTCACTTTCCTTTTTAGAAATCTGTGATTCATTTTCAATACAACTATTCCACTTTTTTTTTTTAACAATTCATTATTGTAATAATACATTATTATAAGTGTTAACATTAAGTTGAACAGTCAGTTGGCAAAGATGATCTGCAGCAGGAGTCGTCGCCATGGCCACTTAGGTGACTTTACATTCAACTAATCGCCATTAGGCATAACATGGTCCCAGTTTTATTGGCCATTGTCACGTAGATTGTCTTTTCTCTCAGAAGCTACTTTTGTCATGGAATATTAAAGCAGTTTAATGGAAACAGTAAAAGTAAAACAGAAAAAAAGCAAATATTTTGACAAATGTGTCCTTTTTTATCATAAAGAGATTCAGTTGGCAAAAATCTTAAAACAAGGAAATATTGTGCCTTTCAACAAAATTCCTCAAACTGGTTTTCTATTTGTAAAGTTAAAAATGGTTTTACCCAAATCCTGTCAACAGTAAGTGACTGGAGATGGCAGAGCCAACATCAACAGTACCTCGGACTCACAATCCAAAATGGCTTCATGGCGTTTGCCTGTATTGGCTCTTATTCACTCCTTCTTTATCTGTAACACTGTAAATAAGTCAAAAGAACCAGGTCCATCTTACGTTAAAGCAAAGATTGTCCTCGGAGCTGCACACATTCCTATGTGTATGACTTTACTTTCTTAACTTTGGTATTGAGGTTCGGTCTTACAAAAAATATTTCTGTCGCTCTTACATTACAGTAGCAAGGACATACCGGTAGCTAGTGTTTTAGGCCACCCCCCCAACCCTTAACAACAGGGTTCTGAACATAGAAATATAATTTATAGAATTCATTCTAATTCTATGGTTCCAACCAAGGAGCAGCAGATTGACAGAAGTGATGTGAATAATAGACAASCAACCTGCCCTTCCTCTAAGGCTGAGTCTCAAGTGACACCCTATTTACCAGAGCCCATACAGTGCAGTGCACTACTTTTAAACCTCCACTATGGAATAGGGTGCCAATTGAGACTTGCCCTTTAGTCTTTAGTGAGAGCTGTAGTTATGACAACACGTCCAAGACACAACACAGCTTTTTTAATCAATCAACCAATCGAAAAACGCTGAGATCCGAGAAGAACTCTTCCAACTCCTCTTCCTCCCTCCTTCCTTCGCCCTCCCTCCTTCCTTCGCCCTCCCTCCTTCACTCCTCACACACGGACTCCCCCAGGTCCACAGCTCCCCCTCTGGTCAGGCGCCGCATCTTGCTGAAGTCATGGTCCGTGCGAAGGTAGGAGAGAGAGGGGCCTCCCTCACTGTGGCTGGCCAGGTCCTGAGGCTGTGTCTGGGGGGGAAGGGTCCTCATCTCCCCCCCGGACCTCCAGTAGAGGGTGTAGTCCTGGGGCTCGGAGACACCGAATGTGGAGGCACAGAGCTGGGCTAGGGCCTCGCTGCTCTCCCCGGCTCTCCACTGCAGCGTCCGCACAGCGCTGCGCTCGCCGTCCTGGAACAGTACCCGAACACACCTCTGCACAGAGAGAAACACATACAGGCAAAGATACGCACACAGGCAGAAACACACACACACAAATAGAAACACACACTCAAAATGAGTTCCAAAATGTATCATCTTGTTAACTCACATAAACAGCCTTTATAACATAGCCGTCAGAAGACTCACAAAGATTAGAGAGCTTCAAAATAATATACTGTCTTCCATTAATTTCAACTAACTCAATACTGTAAACAGTCCATAATACACCAGGACGTCACCCGGGATACAAGTCAGTATTCGATGTCTGAGGATGTCGGGAGATGAGGTGGAAACCGGCCACTAGGGGCAACAGTGAGCGCTGTTACCGTCAAGTAGGTTTCAGTTGTGGACAGGGGTGGCGGATGGGCGTAAGCATCTGCCTCTGATTCCAAAGGTTGCATGTTCGAATCCAGCGATAGAAAGTTCAGAGTTAATGCCTAACCTTAAGAATTCTGAGTTTATGTCTAATTTTAACCCTAACGTTAAAAATTAGGAGTTAATGCCGAAACTTAACCGTAAACACTTTGAAATGTGAGTTTTGGAACAACTTTGAAATTTGACATTTGAGAAACATGGATGAACGTCTAATTCTGACGCGAGACTGTGAGAGCTTGTTGTATACAGAGCCTCAATTGGCTACTGTTCATTATACTGCGTTACACACTGTAGGCGATACACCATAAATGCACATTCCTCAATATAAATCAATACCAATCAGTCTCAAAATATCCTACAATGAATACAGTCTTCACTATGTATCCAACAGTCTTCATGCATTGCCTTAATATTCAAACAAATTCAACACTTTTACTTTTCTACTTTAAAACACACACTTTAAACACACACAGTTTAAAAACACACTTTAAACACACGTACCTCCATTAAACCACACTGTCCCTTCATCCTAACAAAATTAATCCATACACTTACACAGAAATAGCCTACATCAAAGTACAATAATATACATCTATACTGCATGTAAATACAGTGTGCCATAACCAGTCGAAACGTTTGGTATATACTATATTACATAATAGGAGAACCACCTACAGTACCACCTGCCTCCATATAACACAACCTGCCCATTCCCAAACACCCTTTATAAACACTTTCACATACCGGACACAGCCAAATCAGCAAGTTCCCCATGAACCACATCATTAAACAACATTAAAAAGCTGCAACTTACAGAGTCACTGAGCTCCTCACCGTCCGTGTGCATATTGTGTTTGCTCTCCTCTCTTCAGTGGGTTGCTGCTGCTCAGTAAATTTCATGCTATCTGACCGCCCACTTCTTCATAACACTTAGCTAGCTCACTGATCTCCCTCAGTGGCGGTACAGCAAATCTGTTGGCGGGTGTGTGGTGTGTACGTGTATTTTAGCTAGCTGCTATTTGAAGAGAGTGAGTAGCCCACGTGACTGACTAGCTAACTACAGTGTTTGTACCTTTTCATCTAGTGAATGGTCATCATTTGGGGACGGATCAAATACTAGGACAAAGGAGGGGGGTGTAGCAAGCTGCTATTTGAAGGGAGTCAGTATTCCTCACGTCACTAACCAGCTATCCACCATACTATGTTAGCTGGTGAATGGCGGTCATGATTCTGGCGAATAACAAGCACAAGGAGGGTGCGTCTGTCTGGAGTACTAGATGGGCGGGGTTTGCTCTTTTGGGACTATTCCTTTGGCATCTCAATCCAGTGCAGCTGAAGTATTTGAAAAAACCCAAATGCTATTTAAATCCAGGTCTGGTGTCGAGTGGCGTCTCGGAAAAGGGTGAAGCTGCCCCTAGACACTGATCTTGGGTCAGTTTGGCAGTTTCTCCACTAATGGTTAAGGTTAGGACTGGAGGACTGGGAAGCTGATCCTAGATCTGTACCCAGGGGAAAACGTTACCCAGGAGCTAGTGTTTCACCTGGTTCTGTTGTCTCTCACGGTTGCTCTTGGCTTCCAGGCTGCGTCTGTGGCCCCACTCCCTCAGTCCGTCCAGGGCCTCGCGGGTCAGTCCTCCTGGGGGGACCCGGTCCCCCTTCGCTTCAGGGCTCTGGATCAGACAGAGGCTGGCATAGATACTGCTCAGGTAGTAGCCACCTGGGAGAGTGGGTAGGGGCACAGCTAAATGTCAATACAGTGACTGTGAATGGCATCTAAATATCCATCAAGACCACAGTTATGTTGTCTTCATTATCCGCAATGTTATTTTAGAGGTAGAGTGTATAAAGGAAAAGAGTGTAGTTCGTAGTGGTGCCCTCTCCTGTGGGGTGGAGAGGGTAAACCAGATACCACATAACGTACTGAGAACCAGATGTTTCTCAGAGTTTGGTGAGAGTGTGGTTGTCCTAGGGTTATTTCGCATACAACCTTCCGACAACGTTCTGGGAATGGTGCAGGTAAGTTGCTTGGCTTTGGAACATTCGCAGCACATGTAGCCCTTTACCCTCGTACCCGAATACGGGTTGAAAACGGAAGATTTGAGCACTGATAAGCGCCTAAATTGGAACATTGTGGGTGTACAATAACATGCTATACATGGGTTTTGACTTCCACTAATATCCCTTCCACTAATTGGGCTACTTTTACACATTATTTGTTGTCTGAGTGAGGGAAACACTGCAAAATGAGAGGACTATGTATTTTGAAAGATGAGACTTATTGAGGATTATAATAAATACCACTGATGTCATACAAGCAAGCCAAACACCTGTGAGTCCAAATGTGCACGTCTAGTTTCCAAATCATAAATCTCATGTCATATACAGTGTCAATGTTTATGATGAATATGTTTGATGTAGTTACAAGATGACATGGCGTCATACCCAGGGTTATTCTGAACAGAATGAGTCTATGACTGTTTATTATGACTCCATTTTGCCGCATGACTCCTTTCTATGCGCACCAAAATGACGATCCGTTTCTCTGAATGGCCTTGTGAAAGCCTTKGGCTGCCATTACACAACGTTGTGTAACCCCAGCCTAACACTTTACAATCATATTTTATAGCTTAGGTAGTCATGTTGGCAATAGAACAAGCTTTGAAATCATGCCCAGCTGACCCAGACCGTTTTTGGATTGCACAAACAACAACAGTAATTGTGTGACTGCAGGGATGTAGGGCTGTGTTCCAAAGAAAACAAGTAAACATGTGATTGCTCTAGTTCCTCAACGGCACAGCTTGGAGAGCTCAAAATAGCATCTTGTAGTTGAAGACTCTTCTTTGAGTCATAAAAGTGCATTAAAATTGCTTAGGAACTGTGCACACTTTGGGAGAGGTGTGTGGCCACTTTGAGACACCAGTTACTCCTCTCACTCAAACCCATGTCACGTTTTTGTCTTATGTTGTGCTTACCCCACATTTTCCAGGAATAATCTTCTCATTTTACTGAATGTATCCACAGGATTTTCAGATTTTGTTGTTAACAAATGCAGCAAAAAGTACAGTAAATGTAAAATACACATAAAATCAACAGTGTAATGTCTTGCGTCAGGTGAATTGTGTCCTCACCTTTGGTCTAATTATTTTCCCATTATCTCCAAACTGTTCCCTTTCAATGACTACSATGGTTATGCATATGCTTTCATATTTCTTCTGTAAGAAACATTTCAATTTAGCCCTATCCATATAGGCCAATTCGTTAATTAACTTTTCGTCTCATCGCRGCAACTCCCCAATGGGCAGAGGCGAAGGTCGAGTCATGCATCCTCCGAAACATGACCCGCCAAACCATGCTGCTTCTTAACATCCGCCCGCTTAACCCGGAAGCCAGCCGCACCAATGTTGTCAGAGGAAACACAGTGCAATTGACGACCGAGGTCAGCCTGCAGGCGCCTGGCCCGCCACAAGGCGTCGCTAAAGCGCGATGAGCCAAGTAAAGCTCCCCCGGCCAAACCCTCCCTTAACCCCTCCAACGCTGGGCCAATTGTGTGCCGCCCTATGGGACTCCCAGTCACGGCCGGTTGTGACACAGCCTGGGAACGAACCCAGGTCTGCAGTGACGCCTCAAGCACTGCACTGTACCTTAGACCGCGGCGCCAATCGGGAGGCTACATTTGACATTTTAGTCATTTGGCAGACACTCTAATCCAGAGCAATTTACAGGGGTAATACGGTTAACAGAACTTTTCCTAAAAGTTAAAACATGGTTACATTTCATTTCCATTTTGGTAATATTCTAGGAACATTCTCCAACTGGTTTGACGTTGGGAATGTTCTCAAATTTTTCCAAGAACGTTAAGAAACAAAGTTCTTCTGTGGTTATTTCAGTACATCAGCATAACGTTTCCTACAGGTTTCCTCATGGTTCTATTTAATGTCATGTTCTCAAATTGTTCCAAAAACGTATTTTTTTTCTTCCATAAAAAATAGAAGAAAACTTTAGTAACGTTCAGAGGAACATTCTAAGAATGTTATTTAAAAACATACATTCCGTTCTCAGCATCAACAAAACTTTCTCTATCCTCTATCTTAAGTGTGTTCAGGTGTGCTGGCTGCGCCCACTAATTAGCCGCACCTGATGTTCTCCAGTGATTTTTTTAACTTTTACTGTTGAAAGGCAATATCCCAAGTATAAATACAGTAAAGTACACACTCTAAAAAATATGTTTTGAGTAAAATAGTTTTTTTAGACACAGCTACAAACTTCAAGGAGTAGGGCAGTCAAGGAGTTGATCTAATGTCATCGGCCGCTTGCTTGAGGAACAATAGAGGAGCAAAAGTCAACACAAGGGGAAAGCCCCCCCTCCCACTTGTGCTATGTCATGCCTTTTGTTAAGTAAATTAGCTTTGTATGCGTAAAAAAACATGGCATGCTAGCTCCATCCTAGTAGCGTAGTGGACTAATTCCATGGATCAAGAAGAGAATATTATAGATTTGAATCTCACGGACACCGTGTCACAATAAAAAGAAATGTGTTTTCATGATTAATGCCTAAGGAAATGCATTTCCATGTGTCCTATCTGTGCTTGGAGTTCAAAACTGTTAACTCCAAGCACAGCTAGCAGTGTTATTAAAAGTCTTATTGAAACATTCAGTGAAAGTGTTGAGGAGGTTATTCAAAAACCTCAAAATAATCTATAATTTATGTTCAGTGTTAATAAAACCTCCCAGGAAACAAAATGGCACCAAATTTCGCCATAATACTGTTTKGACTGGGAAGCATGCGGTAAGTTTTAAGGTGGAAGGGATGTAGGCTATAATGGGTGTAGTTAGGGTGTAGTTAGGGTGTAGTGCGTACCCTCCCCAGTGAGCCAGGAGGGCTCTAGTAGTTCCATCATGTACTCCACCTCTAGTAGGATCTGAGGCGTGTTACACATCACTATAACATAGGACAGCGCCGGCAGGAAGTCCTCAGAGCTCACTTCCTGTCCTGGGAGCAGGAAGAGGATGGTACAAGACCGCTTTAACAGATTGATTGATTAATAACAGTTGATTGATTGATTATGACAGTTGATAACAGCTTCTAGACTATAACAGGCAAATAAATGGTGTTCTTAAAATGTTACTATTTATAATAGATAATCACTGGCTGTGGTTACTTTATTTGACGTTTCAGATTAGGCAAATTGAAGGCCGACTCACCACCGTCGTGGAGGGCCCCCATGGCCTTCTGGACCGACTTGCAGACCTGCAGCAGCAGCAGCACCTTGTCTATGGGTGAGTGGGTGCGCTGCATGAGGCCCAGCTTCTGCRTCACCCTCTCCACTCCGCGGGTGTCGGGCACGCCCACCAGCACTACGAGGCGCTCCATCGCCCCCTCTTGGCAGGCCAGGAGACTAGAGGCCAGGTGCTGGGTGGAGCCGTCCTGTCTGTGGAGGGAGAGGAGGGCCTGGTCTAGCAGCACCCTCAGAGGTTTCAGCACACAACCGAACATGGCCTTCTCCAGGGCTATGTCTGCATGGGAGAACACATACGTAGGTACGCACACACACACGGACACACACACACACAAACAAACATGCATAAACACACACACACAGTAGTAGTTGAAGATTATAAGGAAACATATTGTATGAAAGATTTACTTTATTTCAGATTACAAACATTTATCTAAAATAACAACGTACCAGTTCTATACACCCATAACACACACAACACACACCCATAACACAACACAAACCTATACACACAACACTCACTCATACACACAACACGCATCCATAACACAACACCCACTCATACACACACTACACATATCAACCACTTGTTCAGTCAGGAAATGATTAATCATTACTGAGGGACAGGGGGAAGTGGAGGGTCACAGGATTCCCTGACTAGGCTGACATTGTCCAACACACATAAAGCTAACCTCAGCTCTACATCAATACCCAGTCCTCGTCCTGCCTCGCTTTCTTCCTCTATTCCTCTCGCTCTCCTCCCTTCCTTCCTCCCACTTCTCCTCCATTAATATACTCCCGCTTTCCATTATCTCTTCTCTCCTCTCTCCTCTCTCTCTCTCTCTCTCCTCTCTCTCTCTCTCTCTCTCTCTCTCTCTCTCTCCTCTCTCTCTCTCTCTCTCTCTCTCTCTCTCTCTCTCTCTCTCCTCTCTTCTCTCTCTCTCTCTCTCTCTCTTCTCCTCTCTCTCTCTCTCTCTCTCTCTCTCTCTCTCTCTCTCTCTCTCTCCTTCCATCCTCCTACTATCTTCTCCCCTTCCATCCCTCTCTCTCTCCATATCTCGCTCCCTCTCTCCCCTTCCATCCATCCCTCTCTCTCTCTCCCTCTCTCTCCATATCTCTCTCCCCTTCCATCCCTCGCTCCCTTCCTCTCTCTCTCTATCTCTCTCCCTCTCTCCCCTTCCATCCCTCTCTCTCTCCATATCTCTCTCCCCTTCCATCCCTCGCTCCCTTCCTCTCTCTCCCCCCTCTCTCCATCTCTCCCTCCCTCCCTCTCTCCCTCCAGCCTGAGCATCGTGCTGCTCTTCAAGTGCGCGTGGGACTGTGATATCTTTGAATGATAAACGATGAGTAGAAAAAAATGAAAATGCCTCCACCGACGCAAATGTGAGGCTGTGTGTGTGTGTGTGCACGCTCGCCAATCAAAGCAACGGCAACTGAAACCAGCGGAGTCCACTCTACTCTCTCCAAAAGCCTCAGCACACACACACCAACCATCCTCCGTAGTCTCCCCCCCCCCCGAAATAAGAAACATCAATGAATGAATGTCCTATATCTCCCATCCAGCAACGTACAGAGATATTTGGCAGGCTAAATGTGATAGATGTAGTTCTCTGGCTTGGCTAGCAAAGCTTTATAAATCCTAGAGACAATATGAACTCATGGATGAAAAGGTACCCCCTACGCAGTGATAATACCTTTTCACTAAAAGCCTCTGGACAGTCTGTCTGAGTCTCATCTAAAGCTAGTCTGTTGTTTCCATAGATCTATGTCTCTCTCCATGGGTTTACTGTGTGTTATTATACATCCTGTCAAACCAAGACACAGTGGTGGTAARGCTTTCCCTAATTGACATGCTGATAATATCTAATAATATTTGTGTTATAGTCTTTAGTGAATATTATATGGGCTTGTTTTGCAGCATTTAAATGTATTTGTAATGTCCTGTGTATCGTATCAATCTGTTTTGTGTGTTTGATGCTGAACACCTGAAGTTACTGAAGATCCTGCCCCTTCCAATTCCTTCCTCTCCTCAGTATCTCTTCCCTTCTTATGATATATTCCTCTCTCTTTCCTCCTCCTTCCTCCTTCCCTCCCTTCTCTTTTTCATTTTCCTCCCTTCCTTCTTGCATCCTTAGAGGTGAGAATGGTGGTACCTTTCTCGTTGTCAGGCACCAGGGTCTCTAGGGGGGGCGACAGTTCTCCGCTGTCCAGCAGGAAGCTCTTGGCCTGGGACAAGAAGCACCGCAGCTCCTGGAGCACCGCCAAGGAGGACTTCGGCGAGGAAGACGATGATGAAGAGGCAGCCTGGGTCAAGACCCCTCTCAGCTCCTCTTTCTGCTTCTGGAGGAACTCCTGGACCAAGGAACCAAACGCAGACCTCCAGAGACAGAGAGTTTGGACATTGAGGTTTTCCCACCAAAACATGATGAATTTACATGACACTATTCCACGGAAGCCAGGTTAGCTCCCCATGGGCAATATCAACCAATAGCATTTCATTTAGGAATTTTAAACACTGCCATGTAAATTAATGTGTGGGATTAGAACAAGATTCCCCCCTCCCAAAATCGTCATGAACAGAGAAATTGAATGTTCAAATGCACAAACATGGCATCAAGTTTTCCCAAAGTCTCTCTCTCTATATATAAGTAGTTTTGCTGACCTCCGTTCCCTGGACAGCTCCTCCACCAGCCTGGCGAGCCTCTTCTCTGGAGCAAAGAAACACACAAACGCCGCGCTCATCCTCTCCAGGCCTCCGTGACCCCCCCGTGAGCGCACCAGGGGCGGGCGGCGCTGAGGGTTGGGGTTTGGTTGTTTGAAGAACTGGTCCTCTGCTTCTGCTTCTGGGTCCTCTTCCTCCAGACTGCTGAAAGAGCTGCTGCTGTCCAGTTGGGCCAGAGAGGGGGCCGGGTGGCCCTCCAAGGCCAAGCACGCCTCCTCGATGCTGGGCTCCTCTGGAGCAGATGGGTCCTCCTCTACCTCCCCCACTGGAGGATCTGTTGGGGCCTGGGGAGAGACGGAGTCACGGTCATATCTTTATACGATGCATCAACTGGTCAGTGTGTTGACTGGATGTGTGCTTTCAGGAGAGACAGAAAGGGAGTTAGGAAAAGAGAGATAAAATAAGACAGAGGATAGAGACATACACTACCGTTCAAAAGTTTGGGGACACTTAGAAATGTCCTTGCTTTTGAAAGAAAATTTAGAAAATGGTCCATTAAAATAACATCAAATTGATCAGAAATACAGTTTAGACATTGTTAGTGTTGTAAATTACTATTGTAGSCTTTTCCATACGAGAAATTGCCAAGAAACGGAAGATCTCGTACAACGCTGTGTACCACTCCCTTCACAGAACAGAGCAAACTGGCTCTAACCAGAATAGAAAGAGGAGTGGAAGGCCCCGGTGCACAACTGAGCAAGAGGACAAGTACATTAGAGTGTCTAGTTTTAGAAACAGARGCCTCACAAGTCCTCAACTGGCAGCTTCATTAAATAGTATGCGCAAAACACCAGTCTCAACGTCAACAGTGAAGAGGCGACTCCGGGATGCTGGCCTTCTAGGCAGAGTTCCTCTGTCCAGTGTCTGTGTTCTTTTGCCCATCTTAATCTTTTAWTTGTATTGGCCYGTCTAAGATATGGCTTTAACTTTGCAACTTTGCAAATCTGAGTAGCAGGCAGTTTACTCTGGGCACCTTATTCATCCAAGCTACTCAATACTGCCCCCAGCCATAAGAAGTTAATTTAATCGCTATTTCTGACTTGTGAGCCCTCTCCTTGGCTGGAAAATGGCTGTATGGTTTTCTGTGACTAGGTGCTGACCTAACATAATCGCATGGTGTGCTTTCGCAGTAAAGCCTTTTTGAAATCAGACACTGTGGTTGGATTCACAAGAAGTGTATCTTTAAAATGGTGTATAATAGTTGTATGTTTGAGGAATTTTAATTATGCGATTTCTGTTGTTTTGAATTTGGCGCCCTGCAATTTCACTGGCTGTTGTCAAGGTGGGACGCTAGCGAGGTTAATTTCTCAGAACAAGAATAGACTGACGAGTTTCAGAAGAAAGGACTTTGTTTCTGGTTATTTTGAGCCTGTAATCGAACCCACAAATGCTGATGCTCCAGATACTCWACTAGTCTTAAGAAGGCCAGTTTTATTGCTTTTTTAAATCGGGACAACAGTTTTCAGCTGTGCTAACATAATTGCAAAAGGGTTTTCTAATGATCAATTATCCTTTTAAAATGATAAAGTTGGATTAGCTAACACAACGTGCCATTGGAACACAGGAGTGATGGTTGCTAATAATGGGCCTCAAGACGCCTATGTAGATAATCCATAAAAAAATCAGCAGTTTCCAGCCACAATAGTCATTTACAACAATAACAATGTCTACACTGTATTTCTGATCAATTTGACGTTATTTTAATGGAAATGTGCTTTTCTTTCAAAAACAAGGACATTTCTAAGTGACCGCAAACTTTTGAACGGTAGTGTYTGTCATAAAGGGACCCTTACCGCTGGCGGTACAGGCACGAGATCCTCATCCTCGGCCGACATGGGGGACAGTGCAGGGGTTTTCCTCAGGACGCCAGRCCCAGGATGGACCTTCCTGTGCGGGTTGGGACTGGGCTGGAGGGGTGTGGGCTGGAGCCTCTCCTGGTCCTTGGGGTTCTCCGGTGGGGGCAAGGGGAATGACCCAGCCCCCTCTCCACCACCTCCACAACCAGACAGAGTCATGGAGCTCTCTGTAGAGACACGGACCCTCATGCTGCGTTTGAAGCGGTGGCGTTTGTGGGACGCCCCCGGGATCGGCTGTTGCTGCTGGAGGGAGAAAGGAGGTAGAGGTAGGTAGTTGTCCCTATACCGACTGATTCAGGGTCAGATAGATATGTTTTCACTCTCCCTAATGGTTATGGTTAGGAATTTTGGTAGGGAAAACTGATCCCAGATGTGGTTAAAGGTAGACTCTGCAAGGTGACATCTTTAAAAACTGGGATGACTTCCCACTTACAGCCATGTTGATGTTTCTAAGTCTATACCTCCAGCTGAAGGAAGTCAAGTAAACTGAATCAGGGTAAGACATTATTTTTATTCCCCCAATGGTTATGGTGAGGAATTGGGGTGGGGTAATCTGTTCCTATATCTGTGCTTAAGGGTGACTACCTCAAGCTGGAGAAAGAGAGGGTTAATGAAGCAGAGAGACTCCTGTCTGCCGCGGGACAGCAGGTAACACAGGTCCTGGGACAGACCCGCCTTGACCTGCATGGCACTGGTGGGCGGAGACTTAGTGGTAATGGGTGAAGCCTTGATGGTGGGTGGAGCCTGTAGGGTCCCAGGTCCATTCTGGGTGTCAGAGAGTGAACTCCAGAACTCTGTCAGGTTGTGGGGAAAAGAAGGAGAAGAAAGACAATGTTTCCCGGTCCAGATTCTGGTATGTAACATTTTCATATTGTAGTGTTCAGAGGATAAGTAATTGATTCACGCCATAAAGAGACTGATATTGAAGTGCTTTGAATACCATATCCTACTCTGCYAAACATTTAGACCCAGTCCAGAAACAACCCCTAGACACATTATGCTCCTTTTCAAATCAAATCAAATTGTATTCGTACAACCTTACCGTGAAAAGCTTACTTACAAGCCCTTAAACACCAATGCAGTTCAAGAAATAGAGTTACGAAAATATTGACGAAATAAAATAAAAAATTAAATAACAAAAACGACACAGGGGGTACCAAKGTGATTGCTACGGCGCGGTAGTCATTTAGGCAGGTTACCTTCGCTTTCTTGTGGTTGAGACCCCATCCCACAGTCTAATGTAATGTTGAATCTTAATTTGAGCCAGTTTGCTACAGCAGGAAAATAATCCTGAAGCAACAGGAAATGTGAATTATTATGTAGATTATAATTATTGGACATTTTCTGTAGGGGTTGATACATTTTCCTTAGGGAAAATKAATTCTGACATTTTAAAGCCTTTCTTAAACCTCAAATACACAACAAGTTTGCATTTCCTGCTGTGCAGGAACATTCTCAGCAACAAAACAGTGATCAAATTAAGATCCTACATCTGTATGCTATAGATCAGTTGAATGAATCCCTACCTAATCCCATATGGGAGATGGCCTCCAGCTTCCTGTGGGTGGAGGCCTGAGCAATGGCTTCTGGGAGCTCCAGCGGAAAAGGCAGCACATCCCTGGAGAAAACACACACATATTGAGGTTATTTATGATCAAATAACACAGTGTGCCGTAGTGGGCTGGAACAGCATGGGGGTGCCCTGTTTTGTAATGGGAGTGCCATTATAGCGTAACTACAGTCTGTGGACAAAATAGACCAAAGCAGTGTTATTGACAGGTAGATGGGGTAAAGGTAGTGGTAATCACCTGCTGATGCAGTAGAAGGCCACCAATCGGCAGAGGTCTGGGAAGCTGAGGGCGGAGCTCTCCAAGGCGAAGGCTGGGGATAGGACAGAGAGCGTTTGACACCAATCACATCTTTGTAACATTTGGCAGCACCCTTCACAGATCCGGCGCCAGGATAAAGTGAATAAGGGGGCAGTTGAAATCGTTGAGGGGGCACAATTGTTGGGGGTTCCTGCATTGGAATTATATTGAATTCTGCTTATATCACGCTATACCATAATAAACATAAAGCTAAAATGCTGAGACTCCTAGACCAGTGAGTGCTTTTGAAGTGACAGGTTGGCGTGAAATCTGTAACCCATCTCCGCTGTGCTGTATCAGCACAAAGGACAGCGACCTACACTGAAGCAAGGCCTGTTAGGCAATGAATATAGGCTACAAGATAGATAGGATAATTCACCTATTTCAAACAGCCTATGTGAATGCATCTGAATACTAGGTCCTTACCACAGTGCAGTGCATTTTAAATGCTCCTTGCTTGAGGATGCCTAGCAAATCCTTTGGTACCATCAATAGCATTCTTCCAGTTAGAATACCCAGCTTGGGTGAAGGCCTTGTCTGCGTTGGCATTGGACCCAACACAGAACTTTCGACATGGAAACCAAAATGCCGCATCTGCAGTAACCGAGGACTCCAGCCACTCTCTTCCTATGAACCAGTTGCTATTAAATGAACGTTTTTTTGGACAGAAAACCTGCGGCTAGGATTCTAGGCTAACCTGGGCTGGCTCCTCTGTTCCAAGATAGTCAGGAACAGTCGGGGAAGGMGTAGTGGGCTCTTCACGTGAAATAGCTGGTGCTCGGCAGCATCATCCCTGCTGGGTTTGGCGGCGGCCTTGGTGGTTTGATTTCCGATATCCATCGTGGCAGTGGCAGATGAACTGGTTAGAGCTCTAGGGTAATAACACAAATGCCTTTTACAGCTAGCTAAGAAGCTAACTGAACTCTGTAGTGGTGAGGCAGAGTTGAGTGAAGGAGCTTCAATTGTAAACTTGACCTTTTATGAAAACCCAAAGGAGACATACCTAACCACCCAGTGGCTTTTCATAGCCCTGATACAGTGCAGATACAGATTTTGCGCCAACCTGTCACTCAATCATTTGAACTTTTTTTGCAATTTTTATTTAGGGGCATAAAACTAAAACTGAGGTGGCACAAGTTTCAATTGAGGGGGCGGAGTCCCCTTTTGTCCCCTCGTGGAGCCGGGCCTGATCTTTCATTGATTCACAGTGGATGTTGATCACATGCAGTCCTGTGTGTGACTGAAACTGTTCAAGTGTTTTACTGTTAGTTTAGAGCAGTGTTCCTCAACTCCAGTCCTCCAGTACCCCCAACAGAACACATTTTAACTTTAGCCCTGGACAAACACACTTGATTCAACTGGTCAATTATTCATCAATACRTCAATGAGTTGAATCAGGTGTGTTTGTCCAGGGCTTCAGGTAGCCTAGTGGTTAGAGCTTTGGGCCAGTAACCTAAAGGTTGCTGAATCGAATCCCTAAGCTGACAAGGTAAAAATCTGTCGTTCTGCCCCTGAACGAGGAWGTAAACCCACWGTTCCCTGGTAGGGCGTCATCGTAAATAAGAATTTGTTCTTAACTGACTTGCCTAGTTCAACTAAAATGTGTGCTATTGGGGATACTTGAGGACTGGAGTTGAGAAGCTGTGTTTCATTGTTAGTTTAGAATGTTGGTGTAGCCTACATGTATGTGTACTCACTGGAGTCTTCCTCACATATGAGACACTCCTTAATGGAGGATGCTGCTCGGTCTGCGGTCACTCGGACACACAACAACTTCCTCTGGCTGGAGCTGCACTTACGCACCAGGAATGTCTACACACAGGGGCCGGCCATAAATATTGACAAACATTGTTAAACAAGTACTTATGGAACTGTTCAATAAGAACTGTCAATAACAAGGAAGTAAGAGTATGCTATGGTTGGGTTTTATTAGGGTTCTTTGTGAARACTTGGAGTGAGGAACTGTACAGTAAGTTCCTGACTGTCTTGTATACTACTCTATTGGAAAGCTATACTAAACATATACAGTTCACCTGGCAGTCAGGTTTAGTTAATTGATTAATTGATGGAATGATCTGATTGGCTTTCCCCTCCTCACCCCGACAGGTTCTCTGAGCAGGATATAGAGGGCGGAGTCAGCATTGATGGACAGCTGCAGCCAGACGGGGTGTGTGTGGAGGAGTCGGTCCAACACACTGAAACTCCGCTGGGACCCTAGATCCCCCTGCATCTAGATAGAACACAGGAAGGGGTCAATGTATAACACACAGACACAGACACACAATCTCTCTTGTCTCTCTTGTTTTCCCCCCTCTCTCTTCCTCTCTCTCAGAACTGCAGGCTGGATGTCACAGTGGTGACATTGTGTGGGCTGCCGGAGAGCGTTGCGAGCATAGCAGCAGATGGTTGCCTTGGTTACAGAGGCCTACACATCCTACCAGGCATTCCCACTCAGTAAGAACACCCCCCTCTCCCAACACGAGGCGATACACACCACACACACACACACAAATACACACACCAGGAGTGCAGGGAAACTACTGGCAAGGTGAAGTCTTCTTTTTTATTTCTAGAAAGTATCATGACTTTCTCTCTTGCATACAAAACAAACAAAGTGTATTTATACCCAGTGTTTGATTGGTAATTCCTCTCCACTGGTTAACAACAATACAACACCCTCCTCCCTCGTATCAGACAGTCAGGTGAGCTGCAATTCTGAACAGGAATGAGTCTTTTGTTATTGTTTTCTTTGATGATGATAACATTAGTCAGAATAGGAGTCAGGAGAAATCACTTAGAAACAAGGAAGATAACACAATGATCAAATGTTCAAATGTTAATGTTGTCTAAACGCCTTTCTATAAAATAAGAAATGTTCTCTAGTGAGAAACAAGTCTCAAATGACAATAAACACCATGATTAGCCAGAGGTATAATGAGAACTCCAAGTCTTAGTAGTATCATTCATAAAGGTGTCACTTTGCCTCCCGAGTTGCGCAGTGGTCTAAGGCATCGCAGTGCTAGCTGTGTCACTAGAGATCCTGGTTTGAGTCCAGGCTCTGTCGCAGCTGGCCACGACCGGGAGACTTATGGGGTGGCGCACAATTGGCCTAGCGTCGTCCGGGTTAGAGGGTTTGGCCGGAAGCAATGCATGCTGACACGTTCTCCAGGTGTACGGTGTTTCCTCTGACACATTGGTGCGACTGGCTTCTGGGCTAAGCGGGCGTTGTGTCAAGAAGCAGTGCGGCTTGGCTGGGTTGTGTTTCGGAGGATGCACGGCTCTTGATCTTCGCCTCTCCCGAGTCCGTAAGGGAGTTACAGCGATGAGACAAGACTGTAACTACCAATTGGATACCACGAAATTGGGGAGAAAAAGGGGGTAAAATTCTTTTTTTCACTTTATCATCATAACCTATCTTTATTCATTTCTACCAACCTAATCACCTGCCTGAGGTCACCCATCTCTAGAGCCGCCTGAGGTCACCCATCTCTAGAGCCAGGAGTTTCTCCCAACCACAATACCAGACTAGGAAAAACTCATGAACCTACTCGATTCCCTGGTCTTCATAAACTGATTTAACATGGTAATGGAAAACACACGTGACACACATACACACACATCCTGTGCTCTCTATAACTAACATAAACAACCTCCCACCTCCAGTGAGTGTGCAGGGCAGTGTAGGGGTCACCCATACTTACTTCCAGGTCTCCCTTACATAAAACACAACACAGCCCCCACACACACACAGAGACTTATGTAATTCCCAGAAAGGGAGAGAGAGACAGAGAGCAAGATAGAGAGGGAGAGAAAAAGTCTGATATGTTATATCTCTAGGAAGAGAATGTAATAGATGTTTGTCTTGTTTGTCAGTTATTCTTACATGGACTTGTAAAGGAAAACATGTSTTATGGTCTTAAGGACAGGCAGGAGGGAAAGGATAAAGTGCAAAATGTGTGGTTTAATCCACAAAGTAATGGTTGTGATGGTAGCTGTGATTATGGTAGATATGAAATTCAGCAAAATAGACAAAAAATAATTACAAAAACAAGCAAAAGATTAGCAAAAACAAATTTCTCCAAAGAAATTAAAATGTTAAATGTACTCAATCCAACAATCCGGATTCACCCTAATGGTATAAGAAACAGGCGATGGGTAGGGTACTTGGGGTAATCTCAAGATGTCACCAAATTATTTCCCCAACACTTTCCCTGGCTGCCACTGCTGTTGCGCAACAAAAAATGTCCTCTGTGTCCTCACAACGTTTGGAGATATTTCAACAAAACGATTTTTTGGTAAATTGATCAKATTTTTTGACATTTTGAAAAAGTTGTAGATGCATTCCAATGAAGATAGATCTATAATTAAAACACATATATATGCAAGTAGGAAAGCCTTAAGTTTGGAGTAAAGTAGGAATATGTTGGATGAGTGTGTTGGGGGCACCCCCCTCCCCCCGGGGATAGTTACCCCTTTATGGTTATGAATGTGTTTCCACCTGTCAGTTAATGCTAGTTTATGCTAACTTGCTAGCTAGCAACTTCACTAGCAATAAATMCTAGCCAGCTAGCCAGTTACCACAAGCTGCTAGGAGTGCTAGCTAGCAACCTTACTACCAGATTATTTGAGGTAAAATACATAAAAAAATATAACATAACTTAATGTCAGTTYTAAATGTTTCCACTAGTCACTGATAGCTTTAGAGTTAATGTTACTTTATAGCCTTTTAGCTATTTACCCCAGTACTTTAAAAAACCGCAACCTTTTCTAAAAACAAGATTTCATACAATACCTACAACTGTTAACTGTAGCCATTTATTTCCCTTTATAGTTTATACGCCTCAGCATGAACTTCATCCACGTATACCCACTTTTTCCCAAACGTTGCTTTTTAGTGTCAGAAATTAGACATTGTTCCTGGGGGGGGGGGGGGGGGGGGCTAGTTACCCTATTGTCAGGACAAAATACAGCCTACCCATGTACAAATATCTTGAGACTCCATTGGCAAAACCATTGCCTCAACAAGCAGCATACCACCCTGCATCCCACTGCCGTCTTGCTTCTAAAGCTAAGCAGGGTTGGTCCTGGATGGGAGACCAGATTCTGCTGGAAGTGCTGTTGGAGGACCAGTAGGAGGCCCCCTTTCCTCTGGTCTAAAAAAAGATCCCAATGCCCCAGGGCAGTGATTGGGGACAGTGCCCTGTGTAGGGTGCTGTCTTTCGGATGGGACGTTAAATGGTGTCTGGTCACTAAAGATCCCATGGCACTTATCGTAAGAGTAGGGGTGTTAACCCTGGTGTCCTGGCTAAATTCCCAATCTGGCACTCATACCATCACGATCACCTAATCATTCCCAGCTTACAATTGTCTCATTCCTCTCCCCTGTAACTATTCCCCAGGTCATTGCTATYAATGAGAATGTGTTCTCAGTCAGTTTACCTGGTAAAATATAAAACATAACCAAAATGACAGAACCCGCGGGGAAGCGAGGTAAGCTCTTCTGAAGCAACTGCGAATATACGTGCACGAGCGGAGCTCTGAAAAGCAGCAACACAACAGTCGCATGACAAACATAAGGGGTGTGTTCAGTTTAATTAAATGTTTGCTAAGTTGCGTGACGGTCTGTACTGAACTACACGTTTCCCCCAAATGTTCTTGAACAGACGTTGAGGTACGTTAGAGAGGAAGAGGCAAAGCAAGAGGTTTTACGCCGCCCAATATCTGTCCATGAAAATAAAATAAAATGAAAATAATTTTTGTATGAAGGTCAATGAGAGCGTCAAACTGGGTTTACACATTTTTTTATTTCTAATTGGCTATGTGAGGCTTATTGGATCTAATATATGTAATAGAAGTAGCGTATTGGTTAGGTTGTTACAAATGCATTGATATAAGTGGACAACTTTATATATGAGTCGTGCCTGTTGTCATAGAGATAGAGGACCACATTATGGATATAACCCTTGGGCTCCCGTGTGGTGCAGCGGTCTAAGGCACTGCATCTCAMTGCTAGAGGCATCACTACAAACACACTGGTTCAAATCCAGGCTGTATCGCAACCCCTAGGGTGGCGCACAATTGGTCCAGCGTCGTCCATGTTTGGCTGGTGTAGGCCGTCACTGTAAATAAGAATTTGTTCTTGACTTGCTTAGTTAAATAAAGTTCTTTTTTTTTTTTAAAGCATTGACATTGCCATGGATGGCTTCCACCATTTTAAAGTAGTCAACTGGGTGGGGATTCTTATGAGTTGGGAGCAATCAGCCAATAATGTTTAGGTATTTCCATCGAAAAGGACCCATGAGCACCAACATGTGAAGTTCATAGGAACATATCAAATTGGGTGTCAAATGAAAGCTAAGAGTCTATATTTTAGGGAAATTAAGGCATTGATACATTAAAAAATCCATATGAATTAAGTGAAGCCTTTGATTTCTGGATAAACAGATGGAAAAGTGGTCTTAGAAAACATCTACCAGAAAAAGTACCAGAAATACATCAAAACACAATCATGTTGATGTAAAGACCCCTGCCAACTAATATTAACACATATTTAGTTTGGGAGAAATTGTTTACCTTCTGTAAGTTTAAGAAATATTGCCTTGTGCCTTGGGTTTGCAAAGGGAGGGTATATTACAGGAAACTTTCTAAGTTTACCAGTAAACTACCAGAATGTTGCCATCTTTCATGGATTTTGGGTACTTCAGATTATCACAGGTGTCTGTAATTATCTCTGGCCCTCTGTGTGGCCTTATCACATGTCAAATATATAAAATAATTGAATAAGATGATAAAAATGTATATACTGTACCAGTCAAATGTTTTGACACACCTACTCATTCAAGGGTTAATGTTTTACTATTTTCTACATTGTAGAATAGTGAAGACAACAAAACTATGAAATAACACATGGAATCATGTAGTAGCCAGAAAAGTGTTAAACAAATCAAAATATATTTTATATTTGAGATTCTTCAAAGTAGCCACCCTTTGCCTTTATGACAGTTTTGCACACTCTTGGCATTCTCTCAACCAGCTTCATGAGGTAGTCACCTGGAATGCATTTCAATTAACAGGTGTGCCTTGAATTTCTTTCGTTTTAAATGTGTATGAACCAATCAGTTGTGTTGTGACAAGGTAGGGGTGGTATACAGAAGATAGCCCTATTTGGTAAAAGACCAAATCCATATTATGGCAAGAACAGCTCAAATAAGCAAAGAGAAACGACAGTACATCATTACTTTAAGACATGAAGGTCAGCCAATCCAGAAAATTTCAACAACTTGGAAAGTTTCTTCAAGTGCAGTTGCAAAAACCATCAAGAGCTATGATGAAACTGGCTCTTATGAGGACCGCCACAGTAAAGGAAGACCCAGAGTTACCTATGCTGCAGAGGATAAGTTCATTAGAGTTACCAGCCTCAGAAATGAACAGGCACATCTCAACATCAACTGTTCAGAGGAGACTGCGTGAATCAGGCCTTCATGGTCGAATTACTGCAAAGAAACCACTACTAAGGGACACCAATAAGAAGAAGACTTGCTTGGGCCAAGAAACACTAGCAATGGACATTATACTGGTGGAAATCTGTCCTTTGGTCTGATGAGTCCAAATTTGAGATGTTTGGTTCCAACCGCCGTGTCTTTGTGAGAAGCAAAGTAGGRGAACGGACGATCTCCGCAAGTGTGGTTCCCACCYTGAAGCATGGAGAAGGAGGTGTGGTGACACTGTCAGTGATTTATTTTCGAATTCAAGGCACACTTTAACCAGCATGGCTACCACAGCATTCTTCAGTGATACGCTGTCCCATCTGGTTTGCACTTAGTGGGACTATCATTTGTTTATCAACAGGACAATGACCCAAAAGTCAGGTTTGTAGGCCTCATTGCTCGCACACACTTTTTCAGTTCTGCCCACAAATTTCCTATAGGATTGAGGTCAGGGCAAAGTGATGGCCACTCCAATACCTTAACTTTGTCGTTCTTAAGCCATTTTGCCACAACATTGGAAGTATGCTTGGGGTCATTGTCCATTTGGAAGACCCATTTGCAACCAAGCTTTAACTTCCGGACTGATGTCTTGAGATGTTGCTTCAATATATCCACATACTTTTCTTTCCTCGTGATGCCATCTATTTTGTGGAATGCACGAGTCCCTCCTGCAGCAAAGCACCCCCACAACATGATGCTGCCACCCCCGTGCTTCATGGTTGGGATGGTGTTCTTTGGCTTGCAAGCGTCCCCCTTTTTCCTCCAAACATAACAATGGTCATTACTGCCAAACAGTTCTATTTTTGTTTCATCAGACCAGAGGACATTTCTCCAAAAAGTARGATCTTTGTCCCCATGTGCAGTTGCAAACTGTAGTCTGGCTTTTTTATGGCGGTTTTGGAGCAGTGGCATCTTCCTTGCTGAGCGGCCTTTCAGGTTATGTCGATATAGGACTCGTTTTACTGTGGATGTAGATACTTTTATACCTGTTTCCTCCAGCATCTTCACAAGGTCCTTTGCTGTTCTGGGATTGATTTGCACTTTTCGCACCAAAGAAAGCTCATCTCTAGGAGACAGAACGCATCTCCTTCCTGAGCGGTATAAACATCATTGTCCCATGGTGTTTATACTTGCGTACTATTGTTTGTACAGATGAACGTGGTACCTTCAGGCGTTTGGAAATTGCTCCCAAGGATGAACCAGACTTGTGGGGGTCTACATTTTTTTTTACTGAGGTCTTGGCTGATTTCTTTTGATTTTCCCATGATGTCAAGCAAAGAGGCACTGAGTTTGAAGGTAGGCCTTGAAATACATCCACAGGTACACCTCCAATTGACTCAAATMATGTCAATTAGCCTATCAGAAGTTTCTAAAGCATGACATCATTTTCTGGAATTTTCCAAGCTGTTTAAAGGCACAGTCAATTTAGTGTATGATAACTTCTGACCCACTGGAATTGTGATACAGTGAATTATAAGTGAAATAATCTGTCTGTAAACAATTGTTGGAAATATTACTTGTGTCATGCACAAAGTAGATGTCCTAACCGACTTGCCAAAACTATAGTTTGTTAACAAGAAATTTGTGGAGTGGTTGAAAAACGAGTTTTAATGACTCCAACCTAAGTGTATGTATACTTCTGACTTCAACGGTATAAAAAATGAATACTATATATGAATACATTTTWAAAAAGTTATTCAAGTATAACATTACCAACGTTATAATAAATTGCCATAGATTTTATGTTAATTACCAAATGACTGAAGATTACAGTAACCGTGGTAAATCACAGATCACTTTGCAAACCTACCTGTGCCTTGTAATTCCCACATATCTTTAAGATATTTTCTKATTTCTCTCCCTCATGAGGAGGATAATGAAAGTTCACAGAAGTAACAAGTAATTGTAGATGTGTGATTTTACTGATATCAATTTTGTTTATGTATTATTAAGTGATTAAAACCAAATTGGTAATGACATTACCAAAAATTCAGTAACGGAATTACTGCAACTGAATTGGTTACAATGGGAAATCATTATTTTTTACAAACCACAGTCAACTGCTACAGTCCTCCAGTGTTAATTTTGGCACTCTTTTTTTAGATTTAGTCTAGTCTTCATGATATTTTAGTCAAAATGACCAAGTCTTAGTCACATTTTTGTCATTTGAATAATGGTTTAGTCAAGTTATTGTCAAAATGATGATAACAGAGGGCCATTTTGGTCAACTAAATGCTCTTTCTTTTTAGTCACATGACATTTGCATTGCCTCATGAACCTACAGTGCACTCGGAAAGTGTTCAGACCCCTGGACTTTATCCACATTTTGTTACATTACAGCCTTATCTAAAATTGATGAAATCGTTTTTTGTCTTCCTCATCAATCTACACACAGTACCCCATAACATTTTTAGCAAATGTATAACATAAAAAAAAACGGAAATATCACATTTACATAAATATTAAAACCCTTTACTCAGTACTTTGTTGAAGCACCTTTGGAAGCGTTGAGTCTTCAAAGGTATGACGATACTGTATTTGGTATAAGCTTGGTACACCTGTATTTGGGGAGTTTCTCCCATTCTTCTCTGCAGATCCTCTCAAGCTCTGTCAGGTTGGATGGGGACCGGCGCTGCACAGCTATTTTCAGGTCTCTCCAGAGATATTCCATTGGGTTCAAGTCCGGGCTCTGGCTGGGCCACTCGAGGAAATTGAGACTTGTCCCGAAGCCACTCCTGTGTTGTCTTGGCTGTGTGATTAGGGTCGTTGTCCTGTTGGAAGGTGAACTTTCATCCCAGTCTGAGGTCCTGAGCATTCTGGAGCAGGTTTTCATCAAGGATCTCTCTGCACTTTGCTCCATTCATCTTTCCCTCCATCCTGACTAGTCTCCTAGTCCGTGCTACTGAAAAACATCCCCACAGCATGATGCTGCCACCACCATGCTTCACCGTAGGGATGGTGCCAGGTTTCCTCCTGACATGACGCTTGGCATTCAGGCCAAAGAATCTTGTTTATCATGGTCTGAGAGTCCTTAAGTGCCTTTTGACAAACTCAAAGCGGGTTGTCATGTGCCTTTTACTGAGGAGTGGCTTCCATCTGGCCACACTACCATAAAGGCCTGATTGGTGGAGTGCTGCAGAGATAGTTGTCCTTCTGGAAGGTTCTCCCTTCTCCAGAGGAACTCTGGAGCTCTGTCAGAGTAACCATCGGATTCTTGGTCACCACCCTGACCAAGGCCCTTTTCCCAGATTGCTCAGTTTGGCCGGGTGGCCAGCTCTAGGAAGAGTCTTGGTGGTTCCAAACTTCTTCCATTTATGAATGATGGAAGCCACTGTGTTCTTGGGACCTTCAATGCTGCAGAAATTAATGTCCAATCAATTTAATTTACTACAGGTGGACTCCAATCAAGTTGTAGAAACATCTCACAGATGATCAATGGAAACAGGATGCACCTGAGCTCAATTTCGAGTCTCATAGCAAAAGGTATGAAGACTTATGTAAATAAGGTATTTCAGTTTTTCATACATAAAAACCTGTTTTCGCTTTGTCATTATGGGGTATTGTGTGTAGATTGATGAGGCTTTTTTAATTGTATTTCATCTATTTTAGAATAAGGCTGTAACTTAACAAAATGTGGAAAAAGTCAAGGGGTCTGAATACTTTCTGAACGCACTGTATAGTAAACATAAATCACTGACTTCCATGTGCACAAACATACATAGCCTTGTCCTACCAACGTATTTTTCTGCATAATGTCCTATTCTTTTCCCAACAGCAGACATATGCCAAATATAGAATATATAAGATTTATCTGGCCATGTAAATTCAGCCTACATAGATATTGCACTTTACACAAAAAACAAACAGGCCCACACAAGCGCAGCGAGCGAGCGAGAGAGAGCGCGCGAGAGAGAAAGAGTACCATAATCACCAGATGGTGTCGCAAAGTAGTATGGGGATGCACCTCCGTCACTGTGTCGCCTCAATGCCTTTGTTAACAACGTTCCACAGACGCCGCAGCCACATTGGTGTCCAAAAGTAGAACGGGAACTAATGACTGTTTCGCCCAGTGAGTACTGTAGTCGAGTCACTGAACCTAGTGTCCAAATCGAGTCCCAATGGTTGGGTCACAAGTCAAGTCACGAGTCCCTATGGCTGAAATCCAAGTCCCAGTGCTCAAATCTGAGTCACTGGGTCCACATTAACAAATAAAAAAGAGATTGTGCTACTACCAGTCAGATATAGTGTAGTGGCAAGGGGAATGTAGTCAACAAATGGTTTGCTATCCCCTTTCCTTTCTTTCTGTGGCACCAAATGTTTGCTTATAGACTCCTGGTAATGTTACCAGGGCCATGMTCTGTTGCAGAACGTTCTCGAACGTTGCAGAAAAAAATATATTGAATAGAGCCGACGTTATTCCTTATTCAACATATCAGAGGCATGTTTGTTCTTCATAACATATTTATATTTGAACATATATGAACGTTCCAAAACGTTGCGTCCTACTGAACGCTCCCCAGATTGTTAGCWAATTTTTATTTTACCTTTATTTAACTAGGCAGTCAGTTAAGAACACATTCTTATTTTCAATGACGGCCTAGGAACAGTGGGTTAACTGCCTTGTTCAGGGGCAGAACGACAGATGTTTACCATGTCAGCTCGGGGATTCAATCTTGCAACCTTTCGGGTTACTAGTCCAACACTCTAACTACTAGGATACCTGCCGCATAATGAGGTAACATGACTGGTGAACAAGGTGTAGCCTAAACAAATGGTTAACGGTCCTGTCCGCAAGTAGCCACGTTTTATAGCTACATCGTTGTTTTACTATTAAACTCAATGATGCTATTGTTTTTAATTTCGTAAAGCAACTTGTGTTTCTTTACCAGGCAAAGGCTAGAAGGCTGGTGGTGACTACCTACGGGGAAGCAAGAGTCGCCTGCACGATGTGTATAATCGGAGACGGAGCCGGAGCAGAGCCAGTCTGCCCATACTGATTACTTGCTCCCCGCAGCTCACCAGCTGATTTAGGCTGTGTGTGCTGGGTGTTGCATGTCCTTCACACTGCTGAACAGAACTGCGCTGCACATCTGTGCTGCTAATATTAATTGTGCTTATCACTAAGCTCTCAATCTACAAAAACTCTTGTCAAGTCCATTTAGTAGTCGCACTTTAGTCAGAGATAATTTCGTCTTGTGATAGTCAACTGAAAAAAAAAAGAAAAAAAAATCCTTTAGTTATAGTTTTTGGTGTATATTTAGTCAGTTAAAGTCTCGAAGATTGCCACTGAAAAACATGTTGACGAAATGATCACTACTGTCCTCCCTTCCACTGCCATACTGTTACGTCAACTGATAACTGTTAATGTCGTCAAAGCAAAAGAGTTTAAACAGTCTGGAGAATATCTCTCTCCCTCCCTCCCCATGAACACACTCTTTTCATTTACTGTAACCGGCATCCTCACCCACTGAGCACCTACAGACACCAGACYTCCATGAAAGTTGACATTTGGTCAGTCCACCCTGGCCTTGATGTTAACTTCCACAGACAGGGTCAGATTTGTTCCAGTCTGGTCTATCATAGAAGTATGTTTCACAAGTTTGGATAGCACAGTACAGTGAGTAGAGCACTGTAGAGTACAGTACAACACAGTACAGTAGTACAATACAGTAGAATAAAGAAAAGTAGAATATACCACAGTATATTGTAATGTACTGTACTGAACTCTGTTGTATTGTACTGCACTGCACTGTACTCTACTGTGCTGTGCAGCGATGTCCAAACTTGTGAAACATGAGGACAATGACATTCATATCCATAATTATGCATTTCTGTGTACTACAGATCAGGGAGCCATGATGTAATTCTGTTACCGTAATTCCGTTACCAGGTGTATATCCACTTCACTTACTGTAGTTCAATAGCCAAAATAGATTTTTTCCAAACTCAAGGTGCCATGTCATAGCTGACACCCCATTRTTTCTGCAGACATCTTTTGAACTTAATTCGGAGCAGAGTTTTTGGGAAACATGGTCGCATAAAAACCTGAGGGAGATTTGACCATAATTCCATTACCAAAGTTGGCATCTGTACCATTCTTCTACCAAATTTGTTTTTGTGAATGTTTTATTGGAAATCGTTAAATGTAGTCCTTGTGCATAGATATGTATGGTTTGTTAAACTTTGGCATACATTTTAAAGTGAAAAAAAAACTCAAGGTGTAATTCCGTTACCGTGGAATTGCTCTACTTTAAAATGGAGATAGCCTCAATGGCACTGCCCATGCWGTCATAGACGGTATAATGTCACAGATACAAAGATGAGTCATCCATCTATCTCTAAGGCATGTTGTTCACACGTGTATCTGCCCTCTAATTGGCTAAAATGGTCCTATCTGATCTCGCCTCCTCCCACCTGCCTTCCATCTTTGAGGACATATTTGTATTGTTAGAGCGGRCACTTGACTATTTTGCAGTGGAGGCTCCTCAGGGGAGGATGTAAATGTAAATGTAAATGTTCAAACATTAAAAAGTTATCCTTTTTAGATAAAACTATACTAAATATAATCACGTCACCAAATAATTCATTAAAACARACTATTTTGCAAAGGTCAACAGTAGCCTCAACAGCACTCTGTAGGGTAGCACCATGGTGTAGCCGGGGGACAGCTAGCTTCCGTCCTCCTCTGAGTACATTGACTTCAATACAAAACCTAGGAGGCTCATGGTTCTCATCTCCTTCCATAGACTTACACAGCAACTGTGTTTACGCGTGATCAGGAGTGTATTCATTCTGCCGATTCTGTTGAAAAACGTTTCTTACACAGAAGCAAASAGAACAAAACAGGGATAAACATACCTGCATTTGTTCAATAGAAACTCTCGTTTGCAACTGTTGGACTAATGATTACACCCACTATTAGCTAGATGCAGGCAAGTGTGCAAGGCAGTATTGAATGTCACTGTCTGTCCATGTGTCACTGTCTGTCACATCAAATTTGTGTCTCGACCTGTGTCACCTACATTGTAAACTTTCATTCATAGGCTAGGTTGCAGCAACCTCCTGATAGGTATAGGGAAAATGTGAGTATCATGTAGTAGCCTAAACCTTTCACTGTTACATTGAACTGGGTGAATGGAATATGAATGACAGTCATCCAATATACTGTAATAGAAATAAGACACTGACCGCCACTGCTATCTTGTCAACATAATAGACAATCTTTGGGTGTTTGGTCCGTTTGGTGGGTGTGGCATGAAGCAGACGTATTTAAAGGGCAGCGGCCATGCTGACAGCGTTCCCGAACCCCTCCCCGGTTTTGAACTGGTTGTTCAGAACGGCACCTTTTCTGTTTAAATGAATGTTGCACACRGTTTTTTTAGACTGAACGCGGCCAAGGTAAGAATACATTTAATTAAGTTGTCAAAATAAATGCACAAACTGAAATAAATAATTTAACAAAAATGACACAGCTAACTGGGGGCACTTGCTAGCAATAATGGGACTACTTAGCAGTTGCAGTACACAACACGTTGAAAACTAGTAGAAAAGTCAGGATGTCACAATTTACCCAAAAGCGCACTGCAAGAACGCATGCCGCCATTACAAGACTGGGCTGTAATTTAAGTAAAAGACTAGAAAATGTAGTCTAGTTCACTGAAGTCTTCCTCATGTCATGTTGCATTAACACAAATTAATCTATCAGGACAAGACCCGGTTCAAATTCCAATGGAACATTTTACATGTAAAGGCCAACATAAAGCATTTGAGTTTATTACTTGTCAGCGTTGGTCTAAATCAATTGTAATCCACAGAGAACAGTGACACGGCCATAGAATCCATTTAAAGAGGTTTAACAGGGGGCGACAGGAGGCGACAGGAGGACAGATGCCAGCATGATGTACTGTAGTAGTACTAGAGAAGCTTGGTACAGTATGCAGAGAGCTTGCTTGCTAACAAGGAATTGGAGATGAGGGAGAATGGGCGAGGAGAGAGTCTGAGGTGGATGAAAGAGAGTGGCAGGCCTGGTAGGGCAGACCCCTGGGGAAGCAATAAGTAGAGTGAGAGAGTGAAAAGGAGATGGATGGAGAGACAGAGAAGAGATGTGTGTCTCTCTACAGCATCACAGAGAGAGAGAGAGAGAGAGAACAAGACCTTTAGTTTGAAAGTGAGCAGCAGCCAGCAGTGACAGCGACGGAGGAGAGAACAAGGAAAGAGAGAGCGAGAGAGGGGAGAGAATGAGGAGTCAGAGAAGGAAGAGAATAAGAAAACATTGCAGCAAAAACCTTAAATTAGTGTGAGTGTCAGACACAGAGAATACAGTTAATAGATAGTAGAGGAGGGCAAGACTTGAATGTGTTTACAATATATTGGAATAGAGTGGACCAGTGCACTAGGTAGAAGTGGCTAGTAGTTCTGGAACTCTGACATTTGGACTGTTTAAAGAGTAGATTTTACAATACGTTGTTACTTTATGATGACTCAGAATAGATTCGGATTCTGAATAACAACGCAGGCTTTCTAATGTCTGGGGATGATATTGGCGAAGTCATCTATGTAGTACGGAGAGGGCAAAGATTCAAACGGCTCGTCAGAATAGGGACGTACTACATGATATCTATAGATCACCAGACATCAATGGATGTCATCACTTCCTGTACATAAGAGCCAATTATGTCAAAGCTATATACAGAAATAATTGCAAAGTAAGGTTGTGGAGTGAAACCATTCAATGTGACTAATGCAAGTGGATAATTGCTGTGTGAATCTACCTTGTGTGTGTGTGTGTGGGGGAGGGGGGGCACAGGGGTCCTTCAGACAGGTTTCTGTTTGAGTGGCTGTAAAGAGCTGTTGTTGGGGAGTTTGAGGGTAGAGTGACGGGAGAGAAAGAAAGAGGAAATAGAGAGTGGGAGGGAAACGGAGAGAGAGAGAGAGATGGGGGGGTGCGCTCCTATTAAAGTATCTCTATTTAAATTTATTTGTCTTGTTTGCCATTTCTTCTAACATGGACTTCGCTGTAATTTAGAGAGAGCAATAAGGAGGCAGGCAGCAGCAGAATGAGTCAGACCATCACTTAGGCTGTGGGTGAAGTAGCGAGGAGAGTTGAGCTGTTAGCATAACTGTGAATATTCATAATTTTAGCCCTGAAATGGCCAATGGACAAGACAGTGATTCAGATCAGCCAGGAACTATGATGATAAGTGCCCAGTCCATCTCAGCTTATCAGATCAACAGTTAAACCTGCATCGGTGGCTGGCTAACGTCTGTTATACCCATCATGTATGTCAGTGAGTGTCAATGTTCTTTATCAAGACAAGCTCATAACAGTTTATGCCGTGTAGACTATAAATTTTCATGTGCACTGATGTAAGATCAGATTTTCTTTCTGTCCAACGACTGAGGTAGTTATAAACTGGTCCCGGATCAGTGAAGACAGCTCCCTCTGCAGTCGTTACAGAACCTAGACACTAGGGCTGACCCCAATTAGTTGACTGGTCGATTGTTTGGTCGTTAGGCTGTTGGTCGACCGAGGCTGACCGTTAGGCAGTTTTAGTCGAAGTCTCCATATGGAGGGTGTGATGCAATTGCGGAGCCTGCAGAGGCCAAATCGAGCTCTGTACCGCATCGGCATGTGCCAAATGTTTGAAAAATGCAGCGGGCTCTGTATAGCTCCGCATTGACATGATTGGTTGACGGTAGGTGGGGGCGGTACATCCTGTATAAACACAAACTCACTTCCTTGACAACTTCCTTCACAACAGCTCTGCACTGCTRCACGAAGAGCAAGAGGTATGAATGCCCTTACTTCTGCTGAGGCCGTATCACTGTAAATGCTACATGGCAAATGCAGATGTCGGARTGACCATGCACCCAGATGCACAATACACTTTTTTCTCCAGAATGCACTCTCTCCCGCTAATTTGTGCGCATTCATTGTTTCATAACTTAATTGTGTGAATTGTTTGCGTCTGATTGTTAGTGTGTTAGTGGGACTATCATTTGTTTTTCAACAGGACAGTGACCCAAAACCCACCTCCAGGCTCTGTAAGGGCTATTTGACCAAGGAGAGTGATGGAGTGCTGCATCAGATGACTTGGCCTTCACAATCACCCGACCACAATTGAGATGGTTTGGGATGAGTTGGACCGCAGAGTGAAGGAAAAGCAGCCAACAAGTGTTCAGCATATGGGGGAACTCCTTCAAGACTGTTGGAAAAGCATTTCTCATTAAGCTGGTTGAGAGAATGCCGAGAATGTGCAAAGCTGTCAAGGCAAAGGGTGGCTACTTTGAAGAATCTAAAATATATTTAGATTTGTTTAACACTTTTTTGGTTACTACATGATTCCATATGTGTTGTTTTGTGATTTTGATGTCTTCACTATTAATCTACAATGCAGAAAAGAGTAAAAATAAAGAAAAACCCTTGAATGAGCAGGTGTGTCCAAATTTTTGACTGGTACTGTAAATCACCTGTAGTACATTTACCATTCATTCCTATAATTTCTAATCTACAATGTTTGTTACTTTGGTTACGATAATTTGTTTTAATGCATTCAATATTATTATTCTAGTATTTCCGTTGTCATTGTCGGAGTGGACACATTGCTTGCAGAGTACACAACCTATGCTACACTTGTGAGAAACAAGTTTTGGTTTATCTCATTCCATTTACGAGTTTTGTCAATTTAGCCATTGTCTTTTGTTTGGAGCGCTCCTGTCAATGTTGAATAAGGACGCGCATGCATAGATGTATGCCTATAGGCTACCTGGCCTGCGTGCAAATGTAGGCATATCAATGTGCCCATTTAGGGATCTGATAGTATTTCTGATTGGCTTAACATACCACCACTAATGACCTTAAACAGCAAGTAAACAAAGTCTGTTTTAACCTCCACTGAGAATTACAATAGTTCCTCAATGTATTTGAAAAATCTTTCCAGCTGTCTTCAGTTTATATTTAGGTGCAGGAGTTCCACAATGATTTTGAGCTAATATTCTATAAGAGGAACAGGAGCTCAAGCAGTAGAACATTTGAGAAGAGGCACTCAGCTCTGGTGAGCGAGCACCTGCCCAAGTCAAGCACTGCTTCTTATCCCTTGCGCAAATAGCCTGCAGCTGTGTTTGTCCCGAGCTCACTGTCCGGAAACTCTGAGGGCCAAGAATATTTTATACAATGTTGCAAGTTCGCTAGCACAAGCTTCTGGCTGGACCCATAGTTAATAGAATGTTTCAAGTTCGTTGCAGACAGGCCATGTGTAGCCAATGTGATTTATAGCATATTTATTTTTATCAGGATATTTTCTACCTGCAGGCTGCAATTTTTAGATGCATGCCAGCAAAGCCACTACACAACACAACACTAAAGAATACATTAATTGCACTATAACAGTGACAACCGGTGCCCACAAACTGTTAGGGCCTACATAAAGCTGTCCCAACCACAGAGATTGCTTTTCAGCACCATAGAGTGAATCCTTACCACTGCTACACCTGGCTATCAGTGGAGCCTTGTCTGGCAGCGAAACAGTTAATTCAGCTTCATTTAATGCCTTTTWAAAAACATAGCTGATATGGGTGACTTGCTTAAAGAAATGTGGTTTCTACTGACAATTGAGATGTACAAACTATGGCATAAGGGAACATTGAGAGGAAATCAGTAATTTCGATTAAGACAATGAGCGAGCTAGGACGGACGTAGTCAATATAACTATTTGTTCAGCACTTTTGAAATGTACAGTGACAGAATATTGTGCGTTCTTACAGTATTCTCCCAGTACACCAACGTAGAACCATAGGATAAATAAAGGGGGCATATAAGCAGACAATGAAAGCTCTTACAATATTTGATGATGACATTTCTCTAAAARAGGCTATAGGCTACAAGTGCACCACCAAGTCAGAACAGTAGGCTAAGTTATGATGGGGAAAGGGACCAAATTATTAGGGTGAGGCACATGCAGCTTACTTCACAACATACACTTAGTATTACCTTCTTAGCTACAGTATGTATATCTCCCTGAAATATTGCATAATTTATGCAGCAGTATAAAATACATTTTTGGACTCACCTTGTTGTGCTGTGCTCACTTGAACAGGAAGGTGGCGCGGCGGTCTTTCGTGGTCAAATTTTGTCATCAAAGTCTGGCATTCTCTGGATTTATGGTGCTTTCAAGACATATGAGAACTCTGGAAAAAAACWAGGTTGAATCATGACGCAGTGATCTTCTGGTCGGAGCTCTAGAAAGAGGCCAGAGTTCCCGACTTGGAATTCTGAGTTGGATGACTGTTCAAAAAGTATTTTCCCAGTTGGCGCTTGTTTTTTCCCGAGTTCCCAGTTGTCTTGAACTCTCTGAAGTCTGAGATTTTCCAGTTCCGAGATTCCAGTTGTTTTGAACGCGGCAAAAGTCATGCTGGATTGACAGCATGACCAATGTATTCAACCTTTTCTGGCCCATGGCATGTGCATTTTTTCCTTTTAAGCTTGGAAAAGAGACCCTTAAACCCAGACTTGGACTACACAGCACTACACTGAATAGCAGGCTAATGATTGCTTTGCGATGCTTGCAGTTAGCCACTGATTCCTTCCAAACCACTCATTGTTGAATTTGCGATTTCCAACTTGTTGTGTAATGTTTATGTRCAATGGCCGATGAGCACCGATACGTTTTATCTATAATTTCTCTTCATAATTTCTCTTCATATGACAAGGACTGAAAAGGATTTGCCAGTAGATTGTCGACTTGATTCATGGTAATGACTGTTAGCTTGCTAGCTACAGTTGAAGTAGGAAGTTTACATACACCTCACCTCCTGACATTTAATCCTAGTAAAAATTCCCTGTCTTAGGTCAGTTAGGATCACCACCTTTTTTTTAAGAATGAGAAATGTCAGAATAATAGTAGAGAATTATTTATTTCAGCTTTTACTCCTTTCATCACATTCCCAGTGGGTCAGAAGTTTACATACACTCAATTAGTATTTGGTAGCATTGCCTTTAAATTGTTTAACTTGGGTCAAATGTTTCAGGTAGCCTTCCACAAGCTTCCCACAATAAGTTGGCTGAATTAATCTAATGTAAATTTGCGGCAGCACCCAGGGGGCCTGAACTTTTGAGCTCTCCCCATAGATTTTGCGGTGACGTAGTGTCCCCATAAGTGACAATCACGGCGCAGCTAGAGAACATTACCAACCCCTATGCTCCGTATTTTCCGCTGGCTGCCCCACCACCACAGAAAGCACTGAGCTAGGCTGAAACACCTGCATTTTGGAGCTGCCTTACTCAAGAAAACAAAAAGAGGCCATGTTTGTATGCGGCTTTATTAACTCAATGAACAGACGACTTCCGGTCGACCAAGATTTTTTTCAGATAGAGACAGCCCTACTACACACATACACACACGCGCACACACACTGAGATCCAGAGGACTGGCCACCCCTCAGAGCCTGGTTCCTCTCTAAGTTTCTTCCTAGCCACCGTCCCTCTACATCTGCATTGCTTTCTCTTTGGGGTTTTAAGCTGGGTTTCTGTATAAGCACTTTGTGACAACTGCTGTTGTAAAAATGGGTCTACAAATACATTTGAGCACCTCTCACTGTTAAGCTTTTAGAACAACCAGGCTGCCAGGCTGGCTGGTGCTTGTGGTAAGAGAGGGAGAAAATAGCCAGCAGGCCTCTTGAGTTAAAGTGATGTGTCACTGTGTGATGTGTGGAAATATTCTCAAACCCCCAGTTAATGGATGTTCAGACCTCTATCTTATGACTAAGTCAATGAATAATACTGTGATGGACAGGGATGGGCTCTAGAGCACATGTTGAACAAAGTGTTTTTTAGGGACTACTAAATAATATCAGATGATTTTGACTAGAGTGAGAGGGAATATCATATTGCTTTTCAAGTGGTTTTCCAGGGACTATGAAGAAAGTATCAACCCTCACAGAAACAGTTAGGATTCCGTTACTTGGTAAATAAATGTACAGAGGAATCGAGATGGAAAAGCCCTAGGCAGTGTCAATGTACAAACTTTTTGTAACCACCTTGTTGAATGAGGAATGCGTTTTTTATTGAGCTACCCTTTTTGGCCAAGTCTCCCTTGGTAATGGGATTTTCTGGTTAATTAAGGTGAGATTTTTTTTATCCAATAACAACCTAACCTAACGTAGCAGGCGTAAAAGAAGCGCCTGAAACTAGATCCCCTACATACTGGTCTTAAGGAGAAGAAAATAAACTGTCAGGGGAGGTTCTCTTCTGCAKTGTTCAACCAATCCAGTAAATGTTGAGGAGTTCAGACAGTGTCGCCTTGTTAACGTCCAAAAGAGAAAGTCGCATCACAGGCTCTCTTTCCATTTCTCCTAAAAACCGGAACATCCGGTTGTTGGGGACTTGGCAGAGGCTGCTAACAATCTTACAATAGCAATTGGCTCTCCATCTACAGTAGTGGGTGTGACACCAGCCATGGCTATGATGACATCATCAGTAGGTGACAGTGGGGTTGCCATACTGTGTGTGAGGCACCACTTGTAGAAAAACAGCAGACTGCTCATTACCACATCACTGTCTGTGTGTGATCAACGTCATGCCTTTTCACTCTGCTACCACACTCACACTCCGCTCCCACAAAACAGGCTGGGATGAAACCCCATCCTCCGCCAGCACACACACACACACACACACACACACACACACACACACACACACACACACACACACACACACACACACACACACACACACACACACACACACACACACACACACACACACACACACACACACAGACTCTGGGGATGACATGCCTCCCCCTATATTAACATAACATGCCTCCCCCTAAATTAACATAACATCAACTGTCACATTCACTCTCCATATGACATATACACCATATGACAAATGCCCAATACGGCTCACTTATAGTACATTAACTATGGATTTCAAAAATACTTTTTGGCCAGCATAGTGATGTTTCACACCGTGATGCAGAGTAAAACCTTTTCAACCACATCAAATGTACATGGATTTGTATAGCAACGATAGAGCAGTGGAAGAAGGCCCTCCTACGCAGACAGGCAGGATGGAGGAGATGAGGATGGCAGCACTCTGCTAAACTTATGTAACAATCCAATCATGTGAGATTACACTCTGATGTACCCTGTGAACAGAGCTAATAGGCAGTCTGAAATGGCACCCTATTCCCTACATAGTGCACTACTTTTGACCAGGACCCACCCATAGGGCTCTGGTCGAAAGTAGTGCACTATAGAGGGAATATGGTGCCACTTGGGACGGCAATGTAGTGCACTTTAGGATGCCAATAAGAAGGCAGACAATAGCCATACTAACTGACTGTCACTGAGCGTCCAAACTGATTGCTTGTATTCAATGTAATAAAGTTTGTAACCCTGGGAGTGATTTGCACCAATCTTTTTGTTTTCTACCTGTCTTGCTTTATTTGGTAACCAACCCAGCAACAGATTGCTTTAATTTGGTAATTTATTTACAGCTACTTAGTTGTTGTTTAATATAATTCCTACCTTCTGAAATATTCTTATACCTAATCTATAASAAGCATTCAGGGGACACAGGTCTGGATCTACATACCTGTGTGCTGTCAGAGTTATTTCCGGAATGTTCTCAAATGATGACAATAGCAAAAAAACAACCAACATCAATTATTTGATATGACTCACAGATGATTATGGTGGCCTGTAGCTAAAGTTAGATAGCAGAAATGTAGGCTAAGTGACCGGAAACGCTGTTTACACCAAAACAATTACCGCCAACACAAGTTGAACTCTCGGGGCATGAAGATAGGGMAAAGAACGGATCTTGACCACGAAGAAGAAAAAGAGAGAGCAATATCATTACACCCCCGAATGATTCGCGTGGCAGTTCCGACTGATTTAGTTCGAGTAGCCAAATTACCAATTCCCCGCAATTTATCTTTCTAAATGACAGATCTAACACTTCAGGTGATTTCGAACGAGCTGTTCAAAAGCGCCCCCACATAATTAAATTAGGCTACTTACCTTTTTCTATTTCCTCTTTTCCTCTTCTTTAAGATGCTAACTTGATGTGCGTCCTTTCTTGTTCAGTTAAAATTCCACGGGATTTAGGGATGCAGACAACTGTGACATGCCCTTCGGGAGAACGTCCCTCTTTCAGTGACATTCTATGAATTCCCTTTTCAGGAATGCGCCGTGGTATGATAGCGCAAAGACTTCTGCAAAAGCATCCTGGAGTGATTCAGTATTCCCCCCACGGACGGACTGTTCCCCCAAAGGTCCGCTCAAACAATTTTGTCTCCCCCTCATTCTCTCTCTTTAGTGGCATACTAGTAAAATATCTGCCATGTCCTATACTTATGATTATGCCTGTACTTTTAACTGTAGGTGGTTGGCTATTGAGGCAATATATATCATCATTGTTTTAGTAAAGATAGATGATGATGACTATTTTCCTCTTAGAATTCAAACTATATGTAGACTACCCTGGGCTGTTGCAGAGAATGGAGAGAAAACAATTATTACAGTATCATGTCTTTTAGGACCTCGTTTGTCTCCTAGAACAAATTGGAGCAATATGGACATGTTTAGGTTGTTCTGTTGTTGATTTGGAGAAATTAGGTAACACAACACAAGTAATTGTGGACAAACACATTTAAATAATGCATGCGCTTGGATTAATTTATGGACGCATACATTACTTTAGAAATGTGTCCACTCATCTGAAMTTGATTATGCATAGTACTGCAGGGAGATAGGAAAAGTCGCGTCGAACTCTGAGGCCTTTTCTCAATTGAAAGCTCAACTCCTTCGTCCTCTCTTAACCGTCTTCTCTCGCCTTCTTTTGAAAAAGGTCAAAGGTAATCGAGGATAGGCCACGAGAAGAGGGAAAATTGACGAAAATGTGTAAAGGTTTTTACACAATAAAGGTGTAAAGTGATAAAAAAATAAAAAAAAGTTAGTTGTGCAAGACATTTTACAGATAAAACGATACTTAGCATATTATTTTTAAACCTGTGCATGCTTTTCTACCCCCCCCAAAACAAACGCTGATTCAAAGGGGATGTCGGAGATTAAAATGTATTTCATGGAAGGACTCAGGTAGGATAACTATCCTCAATGAAACGTGGCTATCGAGGAGGGGAGGACGCGCTTSCGTTCGCCTACTAACGAATTGATATCTCCTCGACCACTTAACGGTTTCCGGGTCACAGAGGAAAGCAAACGGAGGAAAGGTGGAGGACGGTATTTTACCAATGAGAAAAGACCAGAAGTAGGTATGAAGCAGATACTGTACCAAGACTAGAGCACTGCGCACATTGCGCTTTTGGATAAGTGCGTAATGGGTAGATTACACCTTGTCATTCCTCATTCATCCGCTGGAGGTCACCATAGGCCACATTTAAGACACATGGTATTGTAATTGGAATAGCTAGACTACAGCCCTCAAACTCAACTCTGGACCTCGAAGACAGTTCCATTGCATTTAAAAAAAAAAATTACCCTCTAACCAGGGACTAATTTAAACCTAGGACACCAGGTGTGTGCAATTAATTATCAGGTCGAATAGAAAACCAGCAGGCTCCGGACKTCATAGGGTAGGAGTTGAATAKCCCTGCTCTACAGTATATAAAGCATTATGTGAATTCAACAGCTTTATAATATTCTTACCTTTACCTGTAAGTGGATGAGTATTGAATACGTTTCTATAAACCAATAAGGGTGCCATGTACACATGTAACAACATATGGATAAGATATGAAGTTGTATTGTTTCTTTTTAATCTTAGTAAAACAAAAACAATTATTCCACCCGATAACCTCCAGTTAGACCCAGATGTTAGTAATAATGTTGTGTGTCCAACAGTAGACTCTCCCTGGGTTTGTGCCATGATAGGACAGACCCAGGCCCTGGGGTGCATCTTAATACTATCTCTCCTTCCTCCTGAAGTGTACTCTCATTCACTACTTCCCACAAATCTAAAAGCATTGGATTGGTGGAGGCATGGGCTGTTAGGAGTTCCCACCATATTTTTTTATATCAGTCTTAAGTCAGTGTAGTGAAGTGAACACTCCTGCACACTCTCTCTCCTCCCCTTCACTGCCATGAGATCACTCTGGGCTTTATATCCACTGAATGGAAAAAGAACCAGCTTGATGTTTGACACACCCACGGATGCTCACACACACACACACACACACAACGGCCGGGAAACCAAACACAGCAACCCTGTTATTAATTAGTGAGCTGGAGTTGACAGATAGCAAGAAGATCTCATAGTTCCCTTGAAATTCAACGTACTATGGATTAAATCCACGTGTTTTATAGGGTTAATTCCATGTGTTTACAGGGTTAATTCCATGGGTTTACAGGGTTAATTCCATGTGTTTACAGGTTAATTCATGGGTTTACAGGGTTAATTCCATGTGGTTACAGGGTTAATTCCATGTGGTTTACAGGGTTAATTCCTATGTTTACAGGTTAATTCCATGTGTTTACTAAGTGGTTAATTCCATGTGGTTACAGGGCTTTAATTCCATGTGTTACAGGGTATTCCATGTGTTTACAGGGTTAATTCCATGTGTTACAGGTTAATTCCATCGTGTTTACAGGGTTAATTCCATGTGTTTACAGGGTTAAATCCATGGGTTTACAGGGTTAATTCCATGTGTTACAGGGTTAATTCCATCTGTTTACAGGGTTAATTACATGTGTTATCAGGGTAAATCCATGTGTTACAGCGTTAAAACAGAAACAACTCAAAGGTTAACAGTTTAGGCATTCATTCGAGTGGTTAAGGTTAGGACTATTTTTTGGGAAGGCTTAAAACGAAATAATGAGTGCATCATTATAATGAGTACATACACACAACGTGGGGGAAGAACAAAGTCTCTGTCTCTCTTTAAGGACAGGACATAGCTCACACAAATTCAATAAGAGGGTTGAGGGCAAGATGAGGACGTTCTACGCAGTGTCAGGCTAATACGGGGGTGGATCCCAAATGGCACCCTATTCCCTATGTAGTGTACAACTTTTGACCAGACATCTATGAGCCTACATAGGCCACCGATTCTGAGATCTACTTGGGAACAACGTATTACACTGGTTGTGAGTGATAGAAGGCAAGGCAAGGGTGTGGGATGGATGCCGTGTGTGTGTGTGTGTGGTGTGTGTGTGTGTGTGTGTGTGTGTGTGTGTGTGTGTGTGTGTGTGTGTGTGTGTGTGTGTGTGTGTGTGTGTGTGTGTGTGTGTGTGTGTGTGTCTGTGTGTGTGTGTCGTCGGCGTGCATGTCTGTGTGTGTATGCACATAACTCTGTGTGTGCGTGTCAGTGTGTGTGCACTCAGGTAGAATGTGTAATTGTTTCAGTAATGTTTGTGTCAGAGGGCAACTTCAGACGTTTCCATCCACATTAATGGACTGTATAACTCATTATTAGTCATCACACTGTGCCACCTTGAATAATATACACACTTAGACATTATACACAATTCACAATACCCACTTCAAAATACACACTTCCTCTAGACACTGTATGAAGAGTTTAGCTCTAAAATGCCATATCCACCAGTTTTTCACATTGCGCTTTTTTTTGTCAGAAATGATCGCTTATGGGTAGCGTTATGTGTGTGTAAAATATTACTGTTCTCAGATTTTAAATTAATAGATTTTAGATTCCTATGCTTTTAGGTGAATGAAAATGTGTTTTTTTGCTAAATGCTATATATCCATTGTTTAGCTGGATTGGAATGTTCGTATCCTGTATATTTATTTGACTGTGATATGTGGTTGTCTCACATAGCTGTCGTAAGATGAATGCACTTACTGTAAATCGCTCTGGATAAGAGAATCTGCTCAATTATAAAAATGTCAAATGTAGATGTTTTACATCCAGATCTCATATTATTGTATTGAATTATTTATTTTGTAAGTTTTTAAATATTGATTTCACAAATGTAACATTTGTACATTTCTTTATTACAGTAAAAATGTAGTTATTAGTTACATTTGACTGTGTAAAACCTAGCAATCCTACTTATTTCTCTGAGAGTGAGACYGACATATAGCATTTTGCAAAAAAAATCATGATTATTTGTCTCTCTGAAATGAAACCATCAAGTGATAGTTTTTAAACAAATACACGGGAAACTGTTGAGCGTGAAAAACCCAGCGGCGTAAGCAGTTCTTCCGGTGCGCCTGGCACCTACTACCATAACATAAATCCTTCTTTAACCTGTCTGTAACGGCTGTCTATCTCTTCCTCCTCATCTGACGAGGAGAGGCGAGAAGGATCGGAGGACCAATACGCAGAGTGGTAAGTTTCCATGTTTTAARATAATCCACGAAAACAAGACACAATACAAAATAACAAATGTGAACGAACCGAAACAGTCCCGTGTGGCGACAAACACTGACACGGAAGACAAACACCCACAAACCAACAGTGCAAACAGGCAACCTAAATATGGCTCCCAATCAGAGACAATGCAAAACACCTGCCTCTGATTGAGAACCATATCAGGCTAAATGAACAAACCTAAACATAGAAACAAATAACATAGACTGCCCACCCCAACTCACGCCCTGACCATACTAAATAAAGACAAAACAAGGGAAAATAAAGGTCAGAACGTGACACTGTCTCCTCACCTTCATCTACACTGATTGAAGTGGATTTAACAAGTGACATCAATAAAGGATCATAGCTTTCACCTGGTCAGTCTATGTCATGGAAAGATCAGGTGTTCCTAATGTTTTGTACACTCAGTGTATATATATATATATACATATATATATATATATATATATATACATATATATATATATATATATACACACACATATATATACACACACATATATATACGCACCTCATAATACACTCTTCAAAGTATACACACTTCATAGCATACACACTTCATAGTATACACACTTCATGGTATCAAACACACGGAAACCACTTGTTTGATGTGTTGATAGCATTCATTCCATTCCAGCCATTACTATGACGCATGTCCTCCCACATTAAGGTGCCACCAGCCACCTATGCTGTACACACTTCTTCACAGTTCAGTCCCTCGTGGTACACCAGTGAGATCCGCCAATGACCTTCTACCCTTCAGGTCCTTGGCTGTGTCTGAAATAGGGTGCAATTTTGGTAACAGACCCTCAGTGTTCCAGTGAATACTTAAAGAAGTATTGTGAATTCCATTGAATACTTAAAGACGCCCCCACCCCCCCCACACTTAATTCTGTATTTGGGTACATGTGTGTGAGCCCTGGCATGCAGTCTCCCTCAGGGCAAGCAGAAAGCGGAGACAGGACACGCACACATATATGCGCATACACACACATATTCAAGCACACACACACGAGCGTGTCCACACTGTGTGAGTGTGTGTGTCAGCGGCGGGGGAGTGACTCAGTGACACTTGTAGTCCAGTGTAGCTGACACCTTGTCACTTCTATAGTGTGTGTCCTGTCTACATCTCCTCCCACTGAGTCACTGCTGCAGCTCCGTAGCATGATAGCCACTGGCTCTCCGGATAGACTAGCATCCCTGTCAGTGTGTGTTTGTGTGTTTCTCCAGAATAATGTTTGATATAGATCTGTCAGTTAACCCTCAGACTATTTTTACATTCTTCTCTCTCTATTCTCCCCCCCCCCCCCCCCCCCCCAGTATCAGATGGAGAGTGTTGACCTCTACTGATGCCTCTGTGTGTGTGTGTGTGTGTGTGTGTGTGTGTGTGTGTGTGTGTGTGTGTGTGTGTGTGTGTGTGTGTGTGTGTGTGTGTTGTGTGTGTGTGTGTGTGTGTGTGGTGTGTGTGTGTGTGATTAGCGATAGTATACAAAATGTGTATTAGTCAGTTTCTATTCATTTTCCATCCAGATGTCCTGAACGTTGTCAATCTTGTGCTTGTTGCTGCTACCCTGGTAGGTCAGGTCTCAATCATCACCAGTGATAGGAGACACATGCATCAATATGAAACAATCTTCATATCCATCAGGACCCTCTGACTCCTCACACACACGCAGCACATACACACATACACACACACACACGCCAACAGCACTCTCCCAATATTGCCTAAGCAGGCCGATGCCAACTCTATCAAGATAACTGAATAAAATGAGTCTGATGGATAGAGAGAGATGGAGGGATGGGATGGAGGGAGAGAGAGAACACAGACGGTCCAGATAGAAAAATAGGACAAGAGAGATAGAGAGAAATAAAGCTAACTATTTTTCACCGTCAGGCAAGAGTGTGGGGGTGTGCGCGTGTGTGTGCCATTCAGTCAGTCAGGCAAGCAACTGATGGGAAATCTAACCAAAAAAACATGATTGTGACATAATCCCTGTGCCACTACAGCCAGCCAGCCATCACCAAATTAATCTGACAGAGTATGCCTAAATAAAACACAGCCTGAACTACAGTAATGCAAAATTATTAAAAAAGCAATTGTATATTTGCACGACAGTTACAGCTGTATAATCTCTCCCACATTAATTTCACCCTACTCAGAGAGAGAGAGAGATTTTCAGTGAAAATAAAAAAAATTCCGGTGAGGAATCTTCTTGTGTAGGGATTTAGAGCATTACTGGCACAATGTGCTTCTTTACTGAATCCTTGTCTGTGTCCCAAATAGCACCGTATTCCCTATATAGTGCACTACTGTTGACCAGAGCGCTGTGAATACTTGATGAATACAGGCCCTGCTGTAGAGAATAGGACCACTTTCAGATTCGGGCTACAGAGCGAAACAAGGTCTTCTTCTCATGTGCTGATCTCGGATCAGGTTCCAGCTGTCCATGTAACACTATTCATTATGATCTAAAGGGCTAAACTAAATCATCACTCATACTCTGCTTGATGAATACAGGCCCTGCAGTAGAGAATAGGGTTCCTTGACTGTGATCACAACACACACAGTGCCCGTGTTGTCATATTTCCTTTAAGAGGGCTGTTCAGGCCAAGACAATGGACGACAACATGCAAATATTTACCGTTTTAATGAGGGCATGGCTGCCTGGAAGAGTGGCAGACACACACACATGCACACACACACACACACACACACACACACACACATCACACACACACACACAACACAAACACACACACACACACACACACACACACACACACACACACACACACACACACACACACACACACACACACAACACACACACACACACACAACAGTAGGGGGGTAGGGGGTGTCTGAACAAAAACCCATCGGAGGGGGTACAAACCCCATTCAGCTGCCATAAGGAGGGGGGAATGGAGAGAGGCTCAGAAAGAGAGAGAGAGTTCTTTAATGTCAATAGGGAATCAAATTACACATCGGCACAAAAAAAACTTGACCCCCCTAACCCCCAAACTCAGCGCCCCCATCCTACAGATCCCCTTCGTTTTCAAAATCCCACTAACCCTAAATTCGTCCATGGCGGACAGCTACAAAGACCCCTGATCCTCTGTACTCCCCATTTGATAACACAGAGCTTTTATCAGGGTCTAGAATGACACACTTTCACTGGAACCCTATACAGACACACAGAGAGAGGGAGAGGGACGGAGAGATAGAAAGAGAGGGGAGGAGAGCGAGAAGGAGGGGAGGAGAGGAGGGAGGGAGAGAGAAACAGAGAGAGACATCAGAAACAGGAAGAGAGGGTGAGAGATAAAGGGAAAGAGAGTAAGAGAGAGAGAGAGAGAGAGAGAGGGGGCGAGAGAGACTTTGATAAGAGCTCTAGGGATCCCGTCCCATGGGGCATTCGGTCTCTCTGTGGGCCGGTTGAGGTATCGACGGAACGGATGACAGTGAGGCCGTTATTAGCTTTGTGAGGAGCTGGTAACACAAGATGCTGCTGCTCAGGGAGTCAGTAACATCATGTAGTTGGGTAGAGAGAGCTTTTCCTAGTAGAGATACACACACACACACACACACACACACACACACATCGTGATTTTAGAAATTTCTATAAACTTGTAAACTTTGCAACTTCAGTCAATGCAAATCTGCTTGACTTTCTTTCCCACCAACAGCTGTGGGCTAGTTAAAGTGAAGGGTCATGAATCTATATGATGAAACTCCTCCCAGACAGTAGCCTACAGAGTACAAACCATAATAATAATAATAATAATAACTTCACAGAACAGGCCTTGTCTGAGTCCCAAATGGCACCCTATTCCCTATATAGTGCACTACTACCATATAGGCCCTGGTCAAAAGCAGTGCACTATGTAGGGAATAGGGTGCCATTTGAGCTGCAACCCAGTCTAGCCTGAACAGCTGTCTCTGGTACAAACATGACTCTTTAGCAGTCCAGCTCCCGCTAGCCGGTTCCCAGATCTTTTTGTGCAGTTTTACCAACTCCTAATGATCTGGGATCAGGGCCCATATGCACAAAGCGTCTCATAGTAGGAGTGCTGATCTACGATCAGGTCCCGCCCCCCGCCCATGTAATCATATTCATCATGATCCAAATAGCAAAACAGATCTTAGATCAGCACTCCTACTTGGAGACACTTTGGGAATATGGGCCCTGGTCCCAAATTAATTGGCAAGACAGCACATACAAATCTGGGACCAGGCTATAGGGAGCTGAACTGCTAAAGAGTCATGTCTATACCGGAGATAGCTGTGAAGACGTATGGCCTGTGAAGTTATTATTTAATAAGGTCGTTTGGCTGTGGGCTGTATGATTCATACCCTGGCCTATGCTATAATGAGTAATCAGCTCCCAGTCATCTCCCACCTAGATTGACACAGTTTGCTTCCCAAATGGCACCCTATTACCTAAATAGTGTACTAGGAACCTGGTCAAAAGTAGTGCACTATTTCTGGAATACTTCCATTTGGGACATACCCAGTGACTGCATGGAATCAGAGTGCAGGGCAGATGCTTTCAAGCCTCCTCTTCCTCCTCCTCCTCCTCCTCACAGGCAAATCTTTCAACAGCTCCTTCTCTTTATGCAGTCCTGCTGCTGCCACTGTGTCTAAGGATCTGTACCAAATGGCCCCCTATTCCCTATGTAGTGCACTACATTACAAAGGCCTCTGGTCAAAAGTAGTGCCATATGTAGGGAATAGGGTGCCGTTTGGGAGGCGGTCTATCACGACTCCCCTCACGAGGACTATACATACTGCCGTCGTCGATTGAACTTAGTTACTGGACGATAAGCTAAGTTGAGAGGATAGATAGCCTCCGAAGAAATAAGCTGCATGCCTTGCATGCGTGCCTCGGGTCTCTCTGTGTGAGGGGAGGGGGTGTTGTGTGTGTGCGCGCGATTGTCTGTGTGAGGCTGGCAAGAGGGGGCGTTAGCAGAAAACACAGAGCTCTGAGAAATGACAGTTTGAAAGATTTGTTATCGCCAAGGCTGTGTGCTGTGTGTCCTATGGCTTGCTGACTCTCTCGTTTTAAATCTTCTCTCACTCTTATCTCTTCTTTTCTTAGTCTCCTCCCTTCCCTCTRTCTTTCTCTCGCTCCGTGCCCCCTCCTTCCCCATCAATGTCTCCTCAAAATCCCTCCTGTCCTCTTCGACGGTCCTCCCTCCAGATTTCACCATATTATTCTCATCTGTTTGTGTCATCTCATTTGCATCTTATTTAAAAGTATCTCACTCTCTTTTTCAGCTGCCTTTTAAAAAATGTCTATCGCTCACGTTAATGTGTGTGTGTGTGTGTGTGTGTGTGTGTGTGTGTG
>NC_036876.1:2873138-2877368 GCF_002910315.2 Salvelinus sp. IW2-2015 | reverse complement strand
AGTTGGGTGGATTTTGGTGGTAATTCACGTATTTATTGTAAAATGTAACTTTTTTATGCCCTCGTATATGTTCTAATGGTATCGGGTATTAAAAAAAAATTGTTTAAAGAAAGAAAGTTATATGTGCGTAATTTGCATAAATACAACAGTGTAATTTGCATATATTAATAAATTAACATAAAGTGGTGGGTGGAACGGGGATGAAACCACTAAAACTTGCTCTGTCTAGGCCTACTTCCACTCACCTGCTCTGTCTAGACTTCCACATAAATTACTCTTGTTGTCACGTTCTGTTGCATAATTCAACAAGTGTGTCAATAGCAGGATACCCTCAGATTAAAAATCAACAGGCTTGGCTCTAGATTACACCTATCTATACATACTTTACATTGTTTGAGAGATCAGTCAACTGATCTCAACTGTATTAAATTAGAACTTTTTTCAATTTCACCAAAAATTTACACCCACAAAAGTAAAGTTCTCTTCTCTTTCTTGTGATGTAAGTATTGAGACGATGCATTTAATCCCCAACAAAGCTCTTGTGGAGCCAACAAAAAAATTATGTATAGGGAAATGGTTCCAATTGTTTTTCCACCATTCAGGCTTAAATCTCTCTAGGACAAGGTGACTTTTATCAATAGGTAGATCCAGAGCCAGACCCAGCACTCCAAACCGCACCTCTGGTAAAAGTGAAGCGTTCAGCAGAGCGAAAGAGAACATGATCAGGTACTCATGTTATTTAATCCCAGACAAAGCTTTAGCATTCTTATAGATGCTAACTGTAACACTCATGGTGGGTAACAAAGGCTCAAGGGTGCAATTTGGGACGAAACCACTATTTTCAGTGTTCCGACTGATTTTTGTTAGAGCATCGCGGTGTGACAAGGGCCTCAGTGTTTGGAGAAGTTCACTATCTCTCTCTCTCTCTGTCTCTCTCTTTCTCCTTCTCTATGATCCTGTGTTTCTGTTTAAATGTTTTCTGTGTGTCTCCTCATTCTCTGTTTGTGTATATCTGTGTGAGTGTGTGTGTGTGTGTGGTTTTTTCTTCCATTTTGTCTGTGTGTGTGTATGATTGTTTCTTCCATTTTGTCTGTGTGTGTGTGCGTGTGTGTGTGTGTGTGTGTGTTGTGTGCTTGTTTTTTTAAATATCTAGTATGTCTTGATCATGGGAGGTTGGATAAGGTTTTGTTTGCGTCCCAAATGGCACCATATTCCCTATAGGCCATGGTCAAAAGAAGTGCACTAAATAGAGAATAGGGTACAACTTGGAATGAGGTTGTGGTCTCACAGGCTCCTTTCAATTAGCGTCTCATTAGAGCTCTGGTAGAGAATGGCTTAGTCTTCCGTTTGAAGTGACACAGATCTTAGCAGTGCAGCCAGCCAGGCAGCCAGGCAGCCAGCCAGCCAGCCAGCCAGCCAGCCAGCCAGCCAGGCAGACACACAAACCTTCTCCAGCTCAGCCACCGATAACACCATGGCAACAACAGCAGTAAATATCAAGCACATTATTTTGCATTTGTTTTTCCCTTTGAAAAGAAGAAAGACCTTCGTTGTTCATTTTTTTTACAGGAAGTTGGGTGTGACTTGGGGGTGAATTTCCATTTTAGGCATCTCCGTGGCAGACTGAGTCGCTTGGGGATTTAAATCACTCTGTATTGTACTCATACTGTATGTGTCTTCTGAATTTTATAGTACGTCTTATAAAACTATTTATAACTAGTGTATACTAATATAGATTTTAGCATTTAGAACCATTTATAAACATGTTAAAGTCCAGTAAGCATTAATGATCAATTTACAAGCATTTATAATGGATTATTAATAAAAGTAATACAAAACTGTTACTCCATGTAAAATGAAAAAATCACAACAAACATAATTGATTTTAATCATTCAACTTTTAATGGTTGCTTTTCACCCATCATCCCTCAGTACAAAGCTTTGGGAAGTCTAGTTCTGATTGTCTCTAGCTGTATGATCTAGGTAAAGTTTCCCCTAGGTACAGATCTAGGATCAGCCTCCCCTTCCCCAATCATAACCTTAACCGTTAGTGGGGGAAATGCAAAACTGACCCTAGATCAGCGTCTAGGGGCAACTTCACCCTACTCATATATGATCAAAGTCCCCCAGTTGAAAACAGAAAGGCCCCTTTCAGTTCAAATACAAAGTCAATAAATATCGTCTGAGAATGAATGGATGCCATGGAAAGGAGACAATGTCACTGAAAATATTGTCACAGGAAAAAGATCCAGCGCATCATTGTATCACATCGACACTTTCTCTCTCAAAAATACGCCCCCAACAAAGACACAGCATTTGTGGGAAGAGACACTCTAAAAACAGAACACGGTTCATTCTAAAAGAACACTTTTGTTCCACGTTGTTCTAAAAGAGAATTTGAAAGCTAAACTGAAGAGAGTAGTAAAACATGAAACTGCTAGTCTAGCCTTCCTAAAACTAGGCCGGTTAACATTGAGTTGTGGATAAGTTCTATGCTGTTTTTTTCTCACATAGACACCGGCCACGGTACGCTACATCCCAAATGGCACCCTACTCCTTATTTAGTCCACTACTTTTGACCAGGGCCCATAAGGCTCTGGTCAAAAATAGTGCACTATATAGTGCACTATGTAGGGAATAGGGTGCCATTTGGGAAAACATACTAGAGCATATGAAGCACTTAAAACACAATCAAATGAATGCTTAAGTGAGTACAGTTGGTGCCGTATGAGTGGCTTTTGTGGTTGGCCTATGTAGAGAATATTTTATTCATCAGAACGTGTACAGTACAGGACAGTATGTATTGCCATAAGTGATTGTTCCACATACAATGTTCTGTACCAAAATTGTAAATATAAATAGAAGTTAAACAAACACAAATACAAGTCACACACACACACACACACACACACACTCGAGGTCTCCCCAGTCGGTTCATACCATACCATTAAAAGGTAATTAGAGTAAAACATACTAAACACATTACACATGAACAACCAACTGCATAAAACGTTTTCCGCAGCGTGTCCTAACAAACAGGACCCATTCCAGCGTGTCCTAATGAAACGAGATCCAGTACCGTATAGGTAGGTAGTTCCTCCTTCTGTTTTGCTTCTGATAGGTAAGCTGCTTTGGCATGGTCCACACTTCTCTATGTGTGGTGTGTTTCGCTGTGTAACCCAAGTGGAGGATCCTTCCAAGGAGACATCATTAATATTAACACTGTAGCTCCACTCGTCATGATCTTTCAGCAGTTTGCATCACACAGGCTTAGATCCAGTCCCTAGTGTGTGTGTTTGTGTTGTGTTTTGTTTATGTGTGGTGTGTTCGTGTGTGTGTGTGTGTGTGTGTGTGTGGTGTGTGTGTGTGGTGTGTTGTGTGTGTGTGTGTGGTGTCGTGTGAGTGTCATATGGTTTCACAGTAAAGACCCTTCACCTTTACTAGAATCTTGACAGCAAGATAACTTTATTGCAATAACGCCCAGATAAAAGAAACATTGCAGGAATAAAGCTTTCTCTCTCTCTCACACACACACACACACACACAGGCACGACACACACACACACACACACACACACACACACACACACACACACAACAACACACACACACACACACACACACACACACACACACACACACACACACACACACACACACACACACACAACACACTCCCAAATGTAAAAAACAATCCCATATTGGTTGAAGTTGCTGTGGAGAGGAGAGATCTGTTTCGTTTAAAGCAGGCTGCTGGGAGGAGAGAGTCTGGTAGAGGGCTGTGTGTGTGAAGGGGTTAGGGGATAGACCGGAGTTCGACCAGGTTAGGGTAGACCGGTTAGGGATAACCGAGTTAGGGGTATACGGTTAGGGGATAGACCGGGTTAGGGATAGACCGGGTTAGGGGATAGACCGAGGTTAGGGAATAGACGGCGGGTTAGAGATATTCCGGTGTAGAGGATAACCGGTTAAGGGAGATAGACCGGGTTAGGAGTGGACCCGGAGGGTAGACCGGGTTGGGTGGGATACTACGGGGTTATGGGGATAAAACGGGTTATGGAGAAGACCGTTAGGGGATAACGGGTTAGGGGATAACGGTACCGGGTAGGAAGACGGTAGGGATAGACCTGGTTAAGGGGATAGACCGGGTTAGGGACTAGACCGGGTTAGGGGAGAGTCGGGCGTGAGGATAGCTGGGTTAGGGTCCGGGTTAGGGAGAGCGCCGTAGGC
>NC_036876.1:2869365-2872981 GCF_002910315.2 Salvelinus sp. IW2-2015 | reverse complement strand
AGGGGATAGACCGGGTTAGGGGATAGACCGGGTTAGGGGATAGGCTCGGCAGGGAGATATGCTAGCCGCCCTTAGGCTGACCTTTGACCTCTGTCCTGGGGCCTAACTCCCACAGTGGGACGGGGGAGAGTCATTTGGGGAGAGGTCAAGAGCTGGCCTGGCTGGAGGGTTGGAGGATACACACCCAGAGCAGTGATTCTCTCTCGGGAGGGGGAGGATGGTATTAGAGAGAGAGAGAGAGAGAGAGAGAGAGAGAAAGAGAGAGTAACAGTTCTCTATTGTTCCATACAGAGTTCACGATGAATAGGAGTGCTCTGCCCATATTGCTGTGGCCCAACCTCTAGTCTCAGTCTGGTGGTGTCCTCCCCCCGTCTCTTCCTCTCTCCTCCAGAGCCCCCTGATATAGTCCCTTGGAACCAATGGGTTGTTGGGATTACCCAGACATGGGTTAATTCAACCATGTGTTGGGTATTTTTTACTCTCATGCTGGGTTGACCTAGCAGCTGGGTCCTTTTGAATATAATCCTTAGGTCATTTTCAGGAAGTGTGTCTTATTAGGGGCGTGACTTTCAGCTAGATCTTATCGGCCACCGATAAGTTACATACAGCATATTCAAATTTTACTTAATTGTTTTTGTATTTTACACATTCTTCTATAATATTAAGATTATTTACTACATATTATAATAAAGTATACTGTACCACCTTATTGTATCCCAACAATGGGATTTCCATAGGTTGTTAGGGAACTCATACACTTCTGTAAGCCTTATTGAATCTACAAAAATGTCAATGTTTAACCTTAACATGTGATAACTATAAAACAGAACAGATGAACAGGAATGACATTTACTGTCATGGGTGACTAAAAATAACTATCTGAAAGCCACYCCCATATTAAACTACGTCTCCAGTTTTCTGAGTCATATCTCAATTTCCCAGCACCCAGCGTCAATAACTCAGCAGTTTGAAAGAAAAAAATCTAACTAAGTGACCCAGTGCCTGCAACCCAGCAGTTGGGTTAACCAAACAACCCAGCATTTTTAAGTYTGGAGGACTGTCTGTCTGCATTTAGTCTGTCTGTATTCAATCTGTCTGTCTGTTTGTCTGTCTGTATTCAGTCTGTCTGTATTCATTCTATATTAAAGGCTGGGACCCAGTCTTAAGTTATGGTGTCTTCCTCTGGGGGCCCGAGGACCTTAGTCCCACCCTGGTGGCCCTGCTCTGGGTCCCTGGGGGTTGAGGAGTGGCTGTGGGGCTCGAGGCAGGACCAGGTCCTAGAGGAGGGGCCTGCCGGTGCATCGGCTGCATCCCCACATGTTTGCGGCGTGATAGGACCGACCGTATGGGCTGCTGGGGCTGAGGGGAGCGGAGGGGGTAGCTTCGTCGGTAGCGTAGCGACTGCGATCGTAGCAAGACCCTGGTGTACTGGACTTCGGGCATGATGAGCTTAAGACACAGCTRGTGGGCCAGGCTTCCGGGCCGTGTAGCATTGGTGTTGGTCGGCAGATCATAGCCCACGATGTCCACCTTTGCGCTGGGCTGCCACGGCCGCAGCTCCTTGTTCTTGATCTGGGCGGCCGAGCGGAGTTGGGGGAGCCCTCCCCCGAAGCAGCCCCTCACCAGCTTCTCCTGGGCCCTGCGGAGCAGCCGCAGCTCCCTGGCCACGCACGCTGGGCCCAGGGATGCCAGCTGGCGCCACAGCGAGGCGTTGAAGTGGTCGTAGAGGCGTGCATCCAGGTTGTTCCAGGCGCGGATCTTGGCAGGGAGGCCCGGCGAGAGGCTGTGCTTGGAGCCGGACGTCCGCATGTTGAGCTTGACGTAGAGCATATCTTCCAGATCCCAGGAGAGGAGGTGACGGAGGAGGATCAGCGACTCATCAAAGTACTCGGCGATCATCACCAGGGAGAAGACGCGCTCCGTCTTGGCCACGAAGGCCCGGGCGTACGCAGCCACGTCCGCCTCCGGATGGTCCTTGTCCCCGCCCAGGTCAAAAGTCAGAGTGTTACGGGCATACATGGAGTCATTCTCGTCCGGACGGTAGTACCGCCACGGCTCGTCCAGAAACGCCTCCAGAGAGCCGTTGGGAACTCTCTTAAAACTCTGACAGTACTGGTTATAGTAACTGAACAACGATTCAAACATGGACCCTGGTTCTCGAAGTATGGTCACGTAGATGGTATCATTAGGCATGAGGCGTTGCATCTCGGCGCGGTTGAAGCGCATGTGGCTGGTGACCACGTTGGGTGGCAGGGTGTGTGGGTGGACGAGGTGGGTGCTGAAGGTGCGCGGGTAGCAGAACTGGTGTCCGCAGGCNGCTGGTGACCACGTTGGGTGGCAGGGTGTGTGGGTGGACGAGGTGGGTGCTGAAGGTGCGCGGGTAGCAGAACTGGTGTCCGCAGGCCTGCACAGGGAGCGCCACGGTCAGGTTGTGGCGCTCGGCGAAGCGGAAGAGCAGATTCTGCATGGTGGTGCTGGCCGTCTTGTGCGTCTTGAGAAAGGCCACGTTGGTGTGTTTGGYCTTGAGAGAGAATGACGGGTGGGTGCGCAACGACGGGCAGCCCAGGTGAAGGGCTTCCATCGTCCTGGAGGAGAGAGAAAGAGAGAGAGGGAGGAGTTTTGATATGAGGTTTGCAGTTCAATCTTTAGTTTTAGTTTAGCTAACTCCTGAGCGAGCAAGTCAACGTAGCTAGCAGAGAGGGTGGGATCTTTCTGACAAAAGTCAAGAGTGAACTGACGGAAGAGGGAAYACTGAACTGTTTGTTGTACAGATAGCTTGTTGATCAAATAGTTGACTCAAGTTTAGGTCTGGTAAGCTTGCACTTGGTTTATTTGTTACATGCAGGGACGGAGTTAGCGTAATGGAGAGGGAATAACAYGAAGCATGAAAGGAAGGAGAGTCAAAGTGAAATGGAGAGAAAAGGTAGGGAGACTGTGAGAGAACAGTAAGAAGGGAAACTGAAAGGAAGGTGAGAGGGTAATAGGACAGCGAAGGAAGATGAACAGTGTGAAATGGAGAGAGAGATGTGCTTTTACCAAATTATCGTACGACAGACCACATATTCACCCTGCACACCCTAATTGACAAACAAACAAAKCAAAACAAAGACAGTCTTCTCATGCTTTGTTGATTTAATAAAAGCCTTCGATTCAATTTGGAATGAGGGTCTATACAAATTGATGGAAAGTGGTGTTGGGGGAAAAACATATGACATTATAAAATCCATGTACACAAACAACAAGTCTGGGGGTTAAAATTGGCAAAAAACACAAGGCCATGGGGTGAGACAGGGATGCAGCTTAAACCCAACCCTCTTCAACATATATATCAACGAATTGGCGAGGGCACTAGAACAATCTGCAGCACCCGGCCTCACCCAGCTAGAATCTGAAGTCAAATGTATACTGTTTGCTGATGATCTGGTGCTTCTGTCACCAACCAAGGAGGGCCTACAGCAGCACCTACATCTTCTGCACAGATTCTGCCAAACCTGGGCCCTGACAGTAAATCTCAAAAAGGTCCAGTCGCCAGGACCACAAATACAAATTCCATCTAGACACCGTTGCCCTAGAGCACACAAAAAAAACTATACATACCTTGGCCTAAACATCAGCG
>NC_036876.1:2862445-2865449 GCF_002910315.2 Salvelinus sp. IW2-2015 | reverse complement strand
CAAAATATCAGAACTACATTAATGTATGGTGTTGTGTTCTGTAGGTCGTTTAGAAAAGCTCTAATGGTGCCTGGATTTTGTCTCTATCAAGACAGCTGGTTTATTGTTGTCTCTGATTGGGAGCCCATATTTTAAGCACCATTAGGCTTTAGTGTTGTGGGTATTGTCTATGTTAGTGTGTTGTAGCACTATTCGATTTAATAGTCTTCACGGTCGTCAGTTTGTTATTTGTTAGCTGATGATAGTGTTCGTTTTCGTGTTTCTCTCTTCAAAAAAATAAGAAGATCGTAGTTATTCACTACGCCTGCCTTGGTCCAATCTCTCACCGCAAGACAGATCGTGACACTATGGTACATCTGCCCACAAATTGTGGAAACTGCTGCACTTCCAACGCTCCTGCTAATGTATTACCATATTAGCAACTACATAATTCCTCAGATACACAATCCATCATAAGAATTTAAAACAAACACCAATGTATGATAAACTTCCCTACTACTGGGTTAAAGCTCACAGTGTGCCATCACAAGCAGCAAGATTTGTGACCTGTTATTCACAAAAGAAAGGCAACCAGTGAAGAACAACACACACCTGAAATAAACCCCATATTTATGTTCATAATTTATTTTCCCTGTGTACTTCAAAACCATTTGCACGTTGTACAACACTGTATATACATAAATGACATTTGAAATGTCTTTATTCTTTGCAACTTTCCTGTGAGCGTAATGTTTACTGTTCATATTTATTGTTGATTTTATTGTTAGAGGAGGGAAAGGAACGAGGGAGGAGAGAGAAGAGAAGAGAGAGAGAGAGAGAAGAGAGAGAGAGAGACGAGAAGAGAACAGAAGAGAGAGGAGAGACGAAGAGAGAGAGAAAGAGAGAAGAGAGAGAAGAGAGAGAGAGAAGAGAGAAGAGAGAAGAGAGAAGAGAGAGAGACAGAGAGAGAGAAGAGAGAGAAGGAGAGAGAGAGAAGAGAGAGAAGATGAGAGGAAATGAGAGAATAGATCGAACAGAGAGAGAGAGACATATAGTTAAAGAGGGTAGCTCAGGTTTAAAGGACTTAGAGAGAGTAAAATATGAGGTTGTCAAAGATCTCAGCCTCTCCACATTCTAATTGGTCCCAATGCTCAAGAACAGTGGTTCCCAAACTTTTTATTGTCCCGTACCCCTTCAAACATTGAACCTCCAGCTGTGTACCCCCTCTYGCACCAGGGTCAGCGCACTCTCAAATGTTGTTTTTTGCCATCATTGTAAGCCTGRCACACAAACACTATACGATACATTTATTAAACATAAGAATGAGTGTGAGTTTGTCACAACCCGGCTCGTGGGAAGTGACAAAAGCTCTTAAAGGTTAAGGGCACAAATAATAATATAATAATGATCAATACTTTTTCTCTTTATTTAACCATCTTACATATAAAACCTTATTTGTTCAATGAAAATCCACTCATCTACTCTCACATAGGTACGTGGTTACAAAGGGCATCAGTGTCTTAACACCGAGCGATTTGCCAAGGCAGGATACTCTGAGCGCAGCCCAATCCAGAAATCTGGCAGTGGCTTCTGATTAAATTAAATTTTCACACAACCGCTTGTTGCAATTTCGATGAGGCTCTCTTGTTCAGATATCGGTAAGTAAACTGGAGGCAGGGCATGAATGGGATAACAAATCCAGTTGTTTGTGTAATCCGTTTAGGGAAAGTACCTGCGTATTTACGCACCCAGCTCACTCAGGTGCTTCGCTATGTCACATTTGACATTGTCCGTAAGCTTGAGTTCATTTGCACATAAAAAATCATGCAATGATGGAAAGACCTGTGTGTTGTCCTTGTTAATGCAGACAGAGAAGAGCTCCAACTTCTTAATCATAGCCTCAATTTTGTCCCTTAATTGACCCCCCATAAACGTAATGGACATATACTAGGAGCTGTGCCAGGCCCGCCACATCTGTTGGCTCATCCAGCTGTAACGCATAGAATTCACTGGCTTGTATGCGAAGCAGTAATTGTTTCAAAACATCTCCTGCCATGTCACTGATGTGTCGTGAAACAGTGTTGTTTGACGAAGTCATTGTCTGTATAGTTTTTTTGGCCTTTTCCCCCAGCATTGTCCCAGCCATATTTTAGCATCTGCTTTACAGAAGATATACAGCTATCTATATTCAGAGCGCATATTCTCTTCTGAAATCAACTTTAGATAAATACCTGCTCTTCCCGCAGTGGTCCGTTTGAGGGCTCATCGTCGACTCTTAGTGGGTACTGCAGGCCATACTAACTTCAGATCTGGATCATCAATATGGTCCGTGTGCCTGGTCCTGAGCACATTCGTGGCTTAACCCTTAATGTAGAACATTAGTGATTCTAGATGAGAATAGATGTTAGCTCGGATAAGTGAGAGCAGAGAACGCCTTTCGTGTGCGGTGACAAAGGGACGGTATTATGGTGCGATGGCATGTTCAACTATATTTGGCTTGGTAGTAGACTCTCACTAATAGGACTGTTTGAATGCAAACATATAAATAAGTGGGGATCCCATTGTTTTATATATTAGGGGGTATCTCATGCCGAGGCTATTGTCAGTGACGCGACAGTTGAAATATTCTATGCTCTAATGAACATGTCTCTATATATTATATACTGGTGAGAAGATTCAAGATATCTAACGTAAGCATATCGATTATACACGTACTTAATGCTATATATGATCGTGTATTTGTCTATATCATAGACTCGACACGTGTGTGGAGGTATGTTGTGTGTGTCCTCTCAACTCCAGTGAGTGGCCCATGGTGCAGGCGGCGACTGAGGTATGATTGCATGCAATGCGCAGGTATTGTTGTTTAGCAATGATATCCACCGGCTTCTAATGAACTTGAGGAGAGACGGCGAGAGTAGAGAAGGAGAGAGCCGAGCGAGAGAGACGCAGAGCGAGAGTAGGAGAGAGGAGCGAGCAGTGAGGATGGAGGGAGAGAGAGAGGCGAAGAGAGAGAGGCGGGAAA
>NC_036876.1:2857636-2862420 GCF_002910315.2 Salvelinus sp. IW2-2015 | reverse complement strand
CCGCTGGCAGCAGGAAGAATGAAGTCCTCCACAATAGTATGGGGCTGCCTGTTCCTAGCCACTCGGTAGCTCACCATATAAGATGCTTCTAGCCCCTTCTTATTAAATGGTATCTGTTGCTTTTATACATGTCTTACTACTCGAAATGTCTTAATTTCATCGCTCCAAAACTCCTGTGGCTTATTTTTCAAATTGGCATGTTTTTTTTTTCCTCTAAAGTCTGCGCAAGAGTGAAGGTTTCATGGATAGTACTTTGCCACATAATACACACTGTGGCTGAGGAAAGGGCACTACTCCCAATATAAGTGAACACCAATCAACTGTAGCTCTATCACTTATTTGCGTCCTTCATGTCCAACGTCCCTGTTGTTGTTCGGTTGCTTCCCAGGTAGGGGCAGTACTCTTCGGTGCATCAGATTCACAACTGTCAGTGTCCATGCTAGCTGGGCTAACAACAAATGTAGAATTAGTGATCTAGAACTTGGATGTGCTCGTGGAAGCAGAACAGCTTGTGTCGTCGACAGGTGCAGGTGTAAGTACTGCTGGTAGTAGACTTACTAAATTGGACTGTTTGAATGAAAAAAAAAAAAAAGTGAATCCCATTGTATTGGCGTACCTCCGAGGCATTGTGCGTACCCCAGTGAAATACTTGTCTAAGAACATCCCTGTAATTCTATACGGTGAGAACACCATCTAACGGTAGGCTTCCATTCTACATTACAAATGCATATTCATACCTCTGTACTGTGTATATCATACACCCGACGACTGTCTGTGTGAGTATGTGTTGTGTAACCAGCTGAAGTGGCCCCATTGGTGCAGCAGCAGGACTGACGACTGATACGCACAATACCAGGAATATACTTCTTCTGCAGACTGATCCGCGCTTCCAATGAACCTGAGGGAGACCCGGAGAGACTGAAGAGACGTGAAATGGTGTATATCTCAATGAGAAACCGAATTGAAGGGTGACGATAAATTGCTGCTTTCAAGCACAATGCGTAGCAGAGAGACTGCCGTTCAACCGTTGAAACAAACAGGCAAACGATAGAACAATAGGACAGGGGAGAAAGAAACAGGGAGATGGAGAGATAAGAGGGTGAGAAAGGGGGAGAGAGATGGAAAAGAGATGTTATTGTACATACAGTATATACAAAACCAAAGGAGAGAAYGAGGGATTTTTATTCAACATATAATTGGCCATATCCATTAGCAAGAGACTGTATAGTGACTAATGATAATGGCCATGTGTCCATTAGCTCATTCCTCTTAGGACCCATTAAGATGCATGCGTTTCTGTAAGTAGACCCCATTGGTAGAATAGAATAGAACATGTTCTAATTCAATTCCATGGAAWAGGCAACATAACCTCTAAAAGATTATGAGTGAGAGTGGTGGAGAATGGCATTCTGGAAAATATTTCAGGCCACCACCAAGCCTCCTGTCCTCTCCTCTCCTCTCCAGGTTGAGTTACTTACCTACCTAGTAACCACATTTAAATGACTTTCTCTAGTCAAGTGGRTCTCAATCCTGGTCCTGGGGACCCAAAGGGGTGCACATTTTTGTTTTTGCCCTGGCACTAACACACCTGATTCTAATCAAAGCCTTGATAATGAGTTGATTCGTTGAATCAAGTGTGTCGGTGGTGCCAGGGCAACAAAAAAAAGTGCTTTCCTTTGGATCCCCAGGGCCAGGATTGAAAAAGACTGCTCTAGTCTATGCCAAGCTCTATCTGTCCTTAGGATGAGATGTTAGACCGACGTCTTGGCTCGCTGTGGTCACTAGATCCCATGGCACTTACTGCCAGTGTAGGGGGTGTTGACCCCTGTGCCCTGCATTCTGTGACCTGGGGAAGAGTTACAGAGGAGAGGAAGGAGGGGGGATGAATGAGCCAATTGGAAGTTGGGTATAATTAGGTGGCCATGATGGTATGAGGGCCAGATTGGGAATTTAGCCAGGACACCAGGGTTAACACCTCTAGTCTTACGATAAGTGCCATGGGATCTTCAGTGATTACAGAGAGTCAGAATATCCATTTAACGTCCCATCTGAAAGACAGAATATAGCCCTAGCAGATTACTATAAAGTGGCCCCATGGACCTCTATTGAAGATCACTAGTCTACCTACCCAGACAGACGTTTCTCTTAGTGCCAACAGACAGACAGAAGGTCCAGATAGCAGCCTGAGCCCAGAGACACACCACACCCACAGCACCTACACCTATTTCCCTAGCAGTGGAAGTCAGAGGCTTAGTGTTTTAGAGCAGCGGCGTATGTGCCTGTGTGTTGGTGTGTGTGTGGCTGTGTGTGTCGTGTGTGTGTGTGTGTGTGGTGTGTGTGTGTGTGTGTGTGTGTGTGGTGATGATTGGTGTGTGACTGTTGTGTGTGGTGAAAGAGAGAGAGAAGAGGATGAGAGACGTATGCAGAGCCAAGCCGGTCCTGGTGGATCAATGATGTCCCCACAGAATTAATAGAGGAGTTTAAATAAGAAAAGGGATTTAAGTGGCTCCCCTATTAGTCATCAACATTCGGCGATGGAACCCACTACAGTACACACACACAAACCCACACACACACATCGCTCAAGACCCCACACATAGCATCACCTATACACAACATCACGAATACACACGACACACACACCATTCACACGACAACACAACCACAAGCACACAACACACAGCACACACACACACACCACACACACACAACATACAGCACGCCACAGCACACAACACCAGTCTACTGGCTAACTAATTCCAATAGTCGCTGTAGTGAGTAGGGTGTCACCTCGCGTGTGGCTGTCCATATCGTGAGCCGATCAGTTGTGAAACCATATTCAGGGCCTTTTTAATTAAACCACGTCTCCTTTCCTCCGTGTGGCAAGAAAGGTCTGGGGCAGCGGGGTGTGTTGTGTCTGTAATCTGTGTGTGGTGTGTGTGTGTGCGTGTGACTGGCGTGCGTGATTTAACATCGTGCGTTGTGCATGCGTGCGTTGTGCCCTGCGTGCGTGTTTGCCTGCGTGGCTGTGTGTGATGCTCTGCGTGCGTGTTGACCTGGCGCGGCGCGTTGTTGCCTGGGTGCCGTGTGTGCTATGCGTGGGTGGTGTCCTGCGTGCTGTGTGTGCTTGCCCGTGCGTGTGTGCCTGCGTGCCTGTGGCAAAGTCGTGCGTTTGTGCCTGCGTGCCGTTGTAGGTGCCTGCGTGCGTGTGTGCTGCGTGCCCTGCTGGTGTGAATGCGTGCCGTTGGTGTGCCTGGGCCGGTGTTAGCATATGCCGTGTAGGTGTGCTGCGTGGTAGCGTGTGTGCCTGCGTGCGTGTGTGTGCCTGCCTGTGCCTGCGTGCGATGTTGCGTGTGTGCCTGCTTTGCGTGTGTGTGCAGTCGTGTAGTGCCGCGTGCGTGCGTGTGTGTCCCTGCACTGCGTAGTGTGCATGCGTGCGTGTGTGGCCTGGGTGCGTGTGTGATGACGTGTGTGTGTGCCTGGTGTGCGAGTTGCCTTGCGTGCGTGTGTCATGCTGTGTGTGCCTGACGTGTGTGTGCGCATGGCGTGGTGTGTGCCTGCGTGTGTGTGTGTGCCCTGCGTGCGTGTGTGCGTGCGTGCGTGCGTGTGCGGTGCGTGCCGGGTGCGGTGTGGGTGCGTTGCTGATATTGACCTCAACAAAATATGAAATTAAGAAGGCTTGGCTTATCTGAGTGATGGTGATTGGTTTAGTTTAATACAAAGGGAGGACGAAAGTATTTGTACCCATTAGAGCTGATTACATTGCTATAAGAAATGCAAGTGTCTTCTTACTCTCTCCCTCTCCTCTCTCTCTCTCTCTCTCTCTCTCTCTCTTCTCTCTTCTCTCCTCTCTCTCTCTCTCTCTCCTCTCTCTCTTCTCTCGTCTGCTCTCTCTCTCCTCTCTCTCTCCTCTCGTCCTCCTCTCTCTCTCTCAATTCAATTCAAATTCAATTCAGGGCTTATTGCATGGGAATACATGCTGTTAACATTGCCAAAAGCAAGTGAGGTAGATATTAATACAAAGTAAATAACCAATACCAAAATTGAACAAGTTAACATTACACATACAGAGTTCAAAACAAAAAGACTTACAATGTATTTATATCTATACAGCTGTTGTAACAATGTACACAATGGTTAAAGCACCAACACATTTAAAATGAAAATAAGCATAAAATCGGGGTTGTAATTTACAATGTGTTTGTTCTTCACTGGTTGCCCTTTTCTTGTGGGCAAACAGTCAAAATCTTGCTGTGCTGAAGTGGCAACACCTGGTGGAATTCTCCCAGTTAGATTGGGAGTTATCAAAATATGGATTTTGTTCAATTCTTGTGGAATCTGTGTAACTGGGGAAAATATGTCTCTCTAATATGGCATACATTGGCAGGTAGGTTAGGAAAGTGCAAGCTCAGTTTCCACCTCATTTGTGGGAAAAGTGTGCAATAGCCTGTGTCTTCTCTTGAGAGCCATGTTCTGCCTACGGCGCATTCTCCCAATAGCAAGGCTATGCTCACGTGGAGTCCCTGTAACATAGTCAAAGTTTTCCTAAGTTGGTCAGGTCATCAGATGGGCAGGGTATTCTGCACTGTTACTTCTGTTTAGGTGCCAAATAGCATTACTACCTTCTCTCTCTCTCTCTCTCTCTCTCTCTCTCTCTCTCTCTCACAAAAGTGGACATCACAATAACAAATTAACAGTAACATTAACATAGCAGGAAAGTTCAAAACAATAAGAGAACATTTACAAATGTTATATTTATTATACAGTGTTGAAAGTACAACAAT
>NC_036876.1:2838498-2855109 GCF_002910315.2 Salvelinus sp. IW2-2015 | reverse complement strand
CAGCCAGGAGGGGGTGGAGGTCCTCTTTCTCCTCTACACCAGCCAGGAGGAGGAGGTGGAGGTCCTCTTTCTCCTCTACACCAGTCAGGAGGAGGAGGTGGAGGTCCTCTTTCTCCTCTACACCAGCCAGGAGGAGGAGGTGGAGGTCCTCTTTCTCCTCTACACCAGCCAGGAGGAGGGGGTGGAGGTCCTCTTTCTCCACTACACCAGCCAGGAGGAGGGGGTGGAGGTCCTCCACCAACCAGGAGGAGGGGGTGTAGGAGGAAGGGGTGCAGGTGTTATAGGAAGAGAAGATTATTAATCTTCTTCACAAAATGTATGCACAGAATTTATATATTTTTCCCCACAAAGCAATGTTACAAACAGCGACGCATACGTTACAGAGACCCTCCGTCCGAGGAGAGACTAATTAATCCTCCAGACACCCTAGGGGAGAGTCGCTCTACACCACTCTCTCTCACARTCACACGATGCTCCGCACCGAGCCGGGTCAGTTGGAAGATCATAATTTATTACAGTAACGGTATTACTGACCCCTGCCAGTCAGTCATGCCCCTCAAGGGGAAAGACCTTTACACCTTTACCTATACACTATCAATGTTGTATCTGTTTTTACACCTATACAATATCAATGTTGTATCTGTTTTTACACCTATACACTATCAATATTGTATCTGTTTTTACACCTATACACTATCAATATTGTATCTGTTTTTACACCTATACCTATCAATATTGTATGTGTTTTTTACACTATACACTATATAATTTTTTTGGATATCTGGGGGGGGTTTTTTACACTAAACTATCAATATTGTATGTTTTTTACACACCTATACACTATATTTATATTGTTTTACACCTATAACTTATAAATATTTGTTGTTTTTCACCTAATAACTATATATTGGTATTGTTTTTATACTATACAGTATCAATATTGTATCTTGTTTTTACCCTATAATCAATATATATTGTATCTGTTTTTACACCTTAAACTATCAATATTGTATCTGTTTTACACCTTAACTATAATATTGTTCTGTTTTTACCTATACCATCAAGTGTGTTCTGTTTTTTTTTTTCGTAGTATTTTCACTGTACAACTGAGTTTATCTGTTTTCATCGAATGATTATCCGTGGAGCATTGTTTGTTGTGTTGAAAAACATTTCAAAAATTATGTTTTTTGACTGCTGCTGCTAGTAAGGATTTGTTTGAATAAAAAACGAGTTGTTTGAAACATCCTACTGTATTTTATTAAGCAGTGAAAGGTCTAGTTGTCTGTTATGACACCTGTGTACACACCTGTGGATATCCAATGTGGCTTTCCACAGAATTGGTCCTGATACTGGACACTGTAARTGGGCGCCAATCCAGTTTGTTCTTGTAGGTCGGTGTCAGCTAGACTTCTCATTCTCAGCCCGAACCCGACGGTGTCCGACGGCCCGGTCTTATGTCTGTTATAAAAATATTGTTCTCCGTTTTTGACACAAATATCAACTGTACTAGRTGTTCAGGTTCTGGTCTTGTCCCGTCTTGATTACTGTCTGGTAATAAGGTCAGGTGCAGCAAAGAAAGACCTAGCAAAGCTGCAGCAGGCTCCAAACAGAGCAGCACACCTTGCCCTGAACTGCACACACAGAACTAACATCAACAACATGCAGGCCYGTGTTTCCTGGTTGAGGGTTGACGTGAGATCAACTGCCTCTCTTCTAGTTTTTATGAGAACTATTACTGTGATGAAAATTCCAGATTGTCTGCATAATCAAATAACATTCAGCTTAGACACCCATACACAACCCACAAGACATGACATACCAGGGGTCTCTTCACAGTCCCCATGTCCAAAATGAATTCTCGGCAACTCACAGTATTATTCAGAGTTCCCGGTGGGTTTCCGGGTTGTCTTACTGGCTTAAGAAAAAAAACGGTGTGTGTCTGTACACCTTTTAGCCTACTATAGATGGCTCTCTCTCAGCCACGGCAGCTGTAGACACAGCAGGCTTCCAATATTGGCTGGGCCAGAGAAACGTGATTGAAATGTTTCAATTTTTGATACGAATAGGCTGGAGTGCACTTCGGGAGAATGATGATCCACAAGACCATGACAGGCAGCGCATCTCAGTACAGAAGAAGACCATATTTTAATGGCATCTGTTAACACTGATACATCCTAAAAATGTCACCCTGTGACTGCCCTGCTAATGTGCCTTGCTGGACCTTGTAAACTATCAAAAGTAGACCCRTAACTGATCCAAATGTTTTCCTAATCAAACATACATTTAAAACACTGGGCTTTTGAGCGATTATTCAAATAGAAGTTTGGCGGAAAATCTAATTATTTATTTATTGCTTCATTATTCAAGGTGTAACGTCTGCGTCCAACTCACACCCTCAAACACATAGATCTCCTGATCGCAGCTCACTTTCCAGCACACTTTCCAACTCACACCCTCAAACACATAGATCTCCTGATCGCAGCTCACTTTCCAGCCCACTTTCCAACTCACACCCTCAAACACATAGATCTCTTGAACGCAGCTCACTTTCCAACTCACACCCTCAAACACCTAGATCTCCTGAACGCAGCTCACTTTCCAGCTCACACTCTCAAACACCTAGATTCAGCCTACCCCTGGACCCAGCTACCTGCCTCCTCCTGTGGTCCTTTACAATGAACACCTGCTGCGCCCTGCGCTTGAAACCAGCACACTGTCTCCCCTCGTGTTCATTACACAAGGCTCCATTTGTTATTTCATTTCAAAATATTTAAAGACATGAATGACTCATGCTGTGTAATGACATGAATGAATGAATGATTGATTGTATAGAAGTAGGAAGAGTTACGTTAAGACATGACGCTTTCTCACAGCTCAATGGCGGATAGATTATTTAAGGCTGCTAGGTGAGTCGAGAAAAATAATACATTTGATTTAGGCTACATTATTGCATGCAAACCTTTCTGAAAAGTGATAGATGAGCAAACAAATAAATGAGCTACCGCCTCCACTCGCCCAGTGAGAGATCAATGAACAAAATATACAGAAAGAGATTTAGTGAAACGAAATTACATTGACTGATTATCAGACAAGTCATAAGCTTTTGTTAGGGAGTAGAACAGACTACTGCGGAGAAGTACATAACATGCTAGCAAAATGTTCTGTTTATTAATATATGCGCCAAATAGAGTGAAGATGAGCACTCACCTCAATTTAGCTAACATTTTCCCAGCCTAGTTGTTACCAAATATCCAAAGAAAAATCGGACATTGATTTATCAAGATGTGCTAGTGTACATGCCTTCAATTGCATTAGTCTCCRTTATTCCAACACTTGCTTCATTAGGTTGATCATAACTAAGGTCACATTTCCTGTCTCTGAGCTTTTTCTAGGCACAACGGATGTTTCTTTGTCTCCTCAATCAGCTGCTGCCCGCCTCCAACACATTGTTCTCAGCACCAGTTAAAAGTTKAAATCAACAAGTTAAAATCAATATACTGGTTTGTAGAAATCAGGATTTATTTCAGGTTCGGGCACATTTCATTTCTGTGATGTCGGACTGAGCCTGAGTAATGGCTTCAGCTCACAGGACTTGGGTCAGACTGGGCTCGAAATGTCAGGCCCGATGAGAATTCTAGAGTGAGKCCAGATGGCATATTGCCGCTAGTGCTGTTTAGTTACATCATCATTGTGCGCCGGGCTAAAGCCTGCRGCATGCTTCCCAGTCTAAACAGTTTGCACATATATCATGACAAAATAATACAGTTGAAGTCGGAAGTTTACATACACCTAAGCCAAATACATTTAAACTACATTTTTCAAAATTCCTGACATTTAATCCTATTAAAAATTCCCCGTTTTAGGTCAGTTAGGATCARCACATTTTTTTAAGAACGTGAAKTGTCAGAATAATAGTAGAGAGAATGACTTATTTCAGCTTTTATTTCTTTCATCACATTCCCAGTGGGTCAGAAGTTTACATACACTCAATGAGTATTTGGTAGCATTGCCTTTAAATTGTTTAACTTGGGTCAAACGGCCATGCTATTTTAATTATTTCCACAGCTAGCACACCTGATTCAACTTGTCAACTAATCATTAAGCCCAATGAACTATGTGGTGGAATCGGGTGAGTCTTGTCTGGGTGGCCCAGAGAAGAAGGTTTTGAAAACCACTGCTTTAGTGTACTTCCTTGACTGTCGTTTAGCTTATTACGCCATTGATAAACAACAGCACTAGGACGTTGGCTAAAGCATAAACAGATCTGGATCAGCTACAGATAGAGGCCCTTTACAGAAATCTAGACATAGCATCCTGAGTAATTATGCCCCTTGACACCAGCGTCTAAGCCACTGTGTAAAATGTTATCTGGATAGTATGGCAGTAAACACACTTTTATCATCATTAACTTTCTCTCACTGAGCAGAGAGAGGGGAGAGGGGGAGAGGGGTATTGGGGATGAGGGGGGGAGAGAGACCGAGGAGATGGGGTTTTTGTGAGGGGATGTATTCACTGAGTGGATGAGTATTTTAGGTATATAGAGGGTGGGTGCCGTGGTTTGTGATTGAGATGTATCTAGACCATTCCTTGAGATGAGTGTTTTAACAATATGTTCCCATGTCAATAAAGTCCCTTGAATTGAATTGAGATGAGAGGGAGGAAAGGCAGCAGAGCGGAATCTGGAACTCGAGTTGATTAATTTAGAGATGGGAGAGAGATTCCCGAAAAATGCCGTTTAGTGAATCTTTTGAGGAAACCGTGAGGTGGGAGAAAGAGAATGTGGATTAAGCAGAAGACGAGAGGTGTGAGAGGTTTTTATTCTTTCGGCTATGCGAATGAAAAAGAGATTTTGATCTAGGATGTATGAGAGGGACTACCATAAGAGGAAGAGCAGGGATGTATGAGCGAGATGAGCCCACGTGCCGTCGGAAGAAGAATGATTGATTCAGCCGATTTTCGATGTAGTGAGATTGGAGTAGGAGTTGTGTGAGTGCCCGTGGTTGGACAAGGGTAACGAAGAGGAGAAGTTGTCTGGGAAGTAGATACCGAGTGAATCGATGAGGGGGTCAACGGAGAGCATGTGTTGTTTTGATGACGCGCGAGATGATAGTGTGGGGACATGACGGGGGGAGCAAGAAGAGCTGGAGAAGAAAAGGGGGAAAAGGAAAGGGTGAAGGGGCATGCTGTTTTGATTGAGGGTTGGGATGAGGGGAGAAAGAGGATAAGGGGTGGTCAGATGAATGGAGGAGGAGAAAGATATGAGAGAGATAGATTGAGAGAGAGTTGACGAGATGAGAGAGGAGAGGAGAGAGAGATATTTTTCTATGTCTTTTTCATATTTACTAATTTTTATGATCCATATCTTCATGAGCCGTTCTACAGGAGAGTGAGTGGCCCTCTGCGGGAGATTTGGGAGAGATGAGATGAAGATGGACTGAGGAGAGATCTTCGTACGAAGTACAGCTGGTATTACAAGGAGTTGTGAAAGTAGAATTGGACGATGTAGGATGATAGATGAGGAGAAGGATGTTGATTATGATGTTGATTTTTTGTGATGGAGTGAGAGAGAAGATGAGAGCTCTGTGGAGATTTGGGAGGGACGACTGAGAGGAGAGAGAGGAGAGAGTGATGATGGAGAGTGAGGAGTATAGAGTTTGAGGATGAATTTGAGAGAGAGTGAAAGAGACAGAAATGTGAACAGTAGAGAGAAGATGATGATGGGAACAGGGCGATGAGAGAGTAGATCGGGGTTAACAGGAGAGATGAGAGGAGATGGGTAAACAGGAAGAGGACGGGGAGACATCGCGGAACAGGGAGCGAGAGAGAAGGCTTTTTGTGGTAGGATGGGAGAGAGGGGGGAAAAGATCGCTTATACAGTTGGATAGGGAGGAGAGTAGAATGAATGAGTACCGGCGGACACGATTCTCTGAATGTTTATATGTAAGTAACGAAGCCATTAGCCCAATTTGATTGAATTTGAGCATGTCAGAATTTAAAGGCACAGTCAACTTAGTGTATGTAAACTTCTGACCCACTGGAATTGTGATACAGTGAATTATAAGTGAAATAATCTGTCTGTAAACAATTTTGGGAAAAATTACTTGTGTCATGCACAAAGTAGATGTCCTAACCGACTTGCCAAAACGATAGTTTGTTAACAAGAAATTTGTGGAGTGGTTGAAAAATGAGTTTTAAGGGCTCCAACCTAAGTGTATGTAAACCTCCGACTTCAACTGTATATGTTTTTGTTCATTTTGGTGTTCGGCAGGTTTTTTCCCGGCTGTTCAAGCACACAAAATGTTTTATTGAGGCAAAGAAGGGACGAAGTCTTCGTCCCTTCGTCGGTGATTGGTCAACAGTAGGGGTGGGAATTGTGGACGGTATTCTTCAATMAAGTGTTTGCTGTCATTCAACGAGAGAGAGGAGAGAGTGCAGCAGCAGAGGCCCTACTGTCTGCAGTTACTTCTAGTTTTCATGCACATTTTTTCACTTGACAAGTAATACACCAAACATCTTAGCTAGATGTAAAATTGCACGACTAGGATGTCCTCTGCAAAAACGTCAAAATGAATTGATTTCTTGATTGATATATTTTGATTAAGTGCTATGTTGTTGCTACTGTGGCTCAAGACGTACAAACAACAGTAATATTGTCAATTTTTTCTAATTTTTCAAGTGAAGCTCTTTAGTGCGAGTATATGAGAACAGATGTTCGCTTCGCCTAGCCGAGTTCTGCTAGGACCAAACTGAACCTATGTATGTGGAAGCCGTTCGGCAGGGGACGTATTTGTTTGATGATCTCTCCATGTGGCGAAGTGTGTTGTGTTTCCTTCCTCCGAGGGGTAGTCTTTCCTCAGGTTTATTAGAACGATAGCGGTGGAGCTGGAGGGCAACTCTAACAGCCACACCCACTCTGCCAGTCACAGCTTTGGTGTAGGGTGAAATTTCACCTCCTAATGGTTAAGGTTAGGACTGTGGCATGGGGAAGCTGATCCTAGATCTGTACCTATAGGGAAACTTCACCCAGGACCCCAGCCACACCTGWGGTGTAGGCCCCTACCCCAGACCTTCACCATCACAATCACGCCCCAAAGTGCCAACCACATACAGCCAATCAGGACAAAGACATTTTCTGGTTCAAAACTTGTTGCTTTATTCTTGCATGTTCGAACACGACCTTTGCTTATGAGTTTCAACGTTTTTGGTAACATGTTGATGGATCAGATTCTATTTGGCCTGAAAATCCCTTGAGGTCATTCAGCAACAGCTGCTCAAAAGAAGGACAAGGAATTGAGGGCAAATAATATCCATATCCACACCTGCTATACAAAGCCAACCACACCGATCCCGTTATTTCACCCCCCACCCCTTGTGTGTGTGTGTGTGTGTGTGTGTGTGTTGTGTGTGGTGTGAGATGTGTGTGTTGTGTTTGTGTGGTAGTGTGTGTGATGTGTGTGTTGTGGTGTGTGGTGTGGTGTGTGTGTCGGTTGTGTGTGTGTCTCGTGCTGTGTGTGATGTGAGATGTTGTGTCGTGTTGTGTGTCTTGTGTTTATTGTGTGAGTGGGTTTGGTGCGTGCGTGCATGTGTGTGTGTGTCGTGTGCCCAGTCCCCAGTCGGCATAGAGGTCAGCCAGATACAGGGCTTTTTAAACAGTAATCCCTGACGGTCCGTTTAATCCAGGTCCCCATGGATGGGGATGTTGTACTGTACATCTACAAAAATATGAAAATGATGTTTTTGCACCAACAAGGGCCGCCCGGGCCCACTGGACACACGCCCAACCTCTGGCTCCCACTCGGCTCTGCAAACCCTTACCATCTGTTTCTCTAGCTGTTTGGCCACGTTGTCAGACTGACAGTGGGCACTATGCAGAATGCTCGCTTCGCTAGATGGTAACATAGGAGAGGATAGCCCATCGATACGGTCAGGGAAAACTCCTGGACCCTAACTGTAGTAGCTAACTCCCCATTACCACATTGATTTTATCTCTCATATAACACACACACACACACACACTTGTTTTGTCTCCCCACTCTCTCTTACACACACACACCCCTCTGCGGCTGCTGAGATGCTGCAAGTAAATATTTAATCACAAGGTCTGTAATCAGGCTCACGCTCCTTCTTAAATGCCAGTCTGCACTGAGCCCACCAGCCACCACACAACTACACACCACACAACTACACACCACACATCTACACACCACACACAACTACAGAGAGGGATGAGGTAGTGGTATGAGGAGCTCTGCAGCCTGGTCCCAGATTTGTAAGTGCTTTAGCCCAGGGTGTTCTCAAACCTCTCCTCYGGGCCCCCCAGCCWTTCCATGTATTTTAATTATTCCACAGCTAGCACACCTGATTCAACTTGTCAACTAATCATTAAGCCCATGACTAGGTGAATCGGGTGAGTCGTCTGGGGGTCCCAGAGAAGAGGTTTGAAAACCACTGCTTTAGTGTACTCCTCTGACTGTCGTTGCTATGTACGGCATGATAACAACAGCCAAGGACGTTGGCTAAAGCATATACAGATCTGGGATCAGGCTACAGATAGAGCCTACAGAATCTAGCCATACATCTGAGTAATATGTCCCTTGACACCAGCGGTCTAAGCCACTGTGTAAAAGGTTATCTGGATCGATGGAGTAAACACACTTTATCATATTAAACTTTCCCACTGAAGCAGAAGAGAGGGAGAGGGGGAGAGGGAGGGGGCGAGAAAGAGCAGAGAGAGAGGAGAGAGAGAAAAGAAAAGGAGGAAAAGAGAGAGGAGAGACGAGAGAGAGAGGGAGGGCAGAAGAAGCAGGAGAGGGAGAGAGGGAGAGAGAGGAGAGAAGAGAGAGGAGGGAGAGAATGAATTAGAGGGGGAGGAGAGAGAGAGTTACATATGTTTCCCATGTCAATAAAGTCCTTGAATTGAAATTGAGAGAGAGGAGGGAAAGGCAGAGAGAGAGGGCAGAGAGAGAGGGAGGGGAGAGAGATAGAGAAAAGAGAGGGTGAGAGGGTGCGAGAGAAAGAGAGATCTAGGAAAGAAGGACAAAGAGAGCTAGAGAGAGCGGGAGAGAAGAGGGAGAAAGAGAGAGAAGCGAGAGAAGGAGGTACAGGAACAAGAGAAAGGGAGAGAGAGGCGGAGGAGAGAAGAGAGCGAGAGAGGGGGGAGAAGCAAGAAGAGCGAGAAAGGGGAAAGAAAGTGAGAGGTGGGGGGAGAGGAGAGGGAGAAAGAGGAAAGGAGGAGAGAGAGAGAGGAGAAGAGAGAGAGCGAGAGAGGAGAGGAGAGAGAGGAAAGAGACAAAAGGAACAGATAGAGAGAAGAATGAGGATGGAAAGGGCGAGAGAGAGGAGAGGGACAGGAGAGAGAAGAGGAGATGGGACAGGAAGAGAGGAGATGGGAACAGGGAAGAAGAGAGAGGACAAGGGGTAGGATGGGAAGAGGAGCAGATGGAGAGGCGGGGAGAGAGGAGAGGAGAAGGAATTAATTGAGAGGGGAATAAGAGAAGAGAGGAGATGAGGAGGAGAGAGGGACAAAGTAAGAGCCAAAGCAGAAAGAGGGGGAGGGAAGAGAGAAAGTGTTGTAACTGTGCGTGTGGAGAGCGCGCACGTGTGACACATGTGTGTGGGCTGCTATCACTGTTTATCCATAAGCCTGCATGTTGTCACTTCAAGAGCACACATTCATTGTTCTGGTATTGGTTCACAGTCGCGGAAGACAAATCAAATCACACACTAACAAAAACAACTGCTTGTTGCATGACCTTAGATTATGACATCTTGTTATATAGCACATTTATGAGTCTTGTGTATGTCATTACATCTGAATGAGTTAATGAGATACAAGTCTTTATGAATGGGCTTAGAGGTAATGTTATACTGTGGTGCAACGGTCTCGATACACTTGATTTGTGTCCTCAGTGTGAATACACTGTGGTGGCATCTGCATATGCACGCCACACAGAAACGTTCAAATTAAATAAATGTATTGCGGGGGGGAGGGGGGGCTGCAAGGCGGGTGGTCGTAATTCTGGTTAAGTTCATTGCTCAAGGGAACATCGAAATTAAAGTTTTTGCCAATCGGCTCGGGAATTCTAAACAACCATTCCGCTTACTGGCCGCAACGCTCTTAAACGCGACGCTACCTGCCGTCCAAACTACATCGAATCTGACAGTGAATGAATTACATGAGAACATTCAGCACAATCCCACTTCTGTTAACCTGACAGCTAATAGCGTGAGAACAAGTTATCTGTGGTAGAATGATCAGATGCCAYGTCCACTGCAAATAACCCCATAGCAAACTAAATCAAATAGGTTGGCTGTATGATAAGGAAATGACTATAGATTTTTTTTTAAAGTTTGCATTTAATCATATGCATTTAAAATATTTTTCTTATCGTTGACCTCTTTTATGTTTTATCATATCTTAATAATTTCTCTCTCCTTTTCCTCTCTCCCATCTCATGTTCTGAAATGATAAACTCCTTTCATGGAAATGAACGTGGGGAGAGTTTTAAACCAATTTAATTTAATATAATGGATAGGCTATAATTTTCAATCATACCGCTTTCAGATAGATTATCATGATAGAAAAAGCATCATCATCTATTGACTTGTGAGTTTCCTTGAAGCGATTGCTGGACATCTTCGCAAAGTAGTCTACCGTCCGCGGTCTATAGACCGGACAGGACAAGACCGAGCGAATATGAGCACGGCACTCAGACCCAACTGTCAATATTGGGAATTGGGATAATTCATTTCACACTCAATAATAATGATAATGATGACATGAGAACCGGCGAGAGAACAACTGACGGGTTGAAATGACACATGCACGATGTATCTTGTCAGTGTCACAACAGCCCACGGGAACGTCGTTGCCTGTTCATCATTGTGACTGACAACACCGCAGCGCCAAACATTTAAAGACTTAAAACCGGGGGCAGGGGGTTCACCAGTGGCGGTGACGTTGGAAACACAATGAAACGACACAATAATGTATTCTGATTTAGACTAGCCTACCGGGGGACATGCCAGCAGAAATACTCATATACATATCCCCCCATAAAAATTTATGAAATAGCGATAAACGTGGTTTAAAATAAAACTAGTGCTCTTACAGATAAACAAAAACACACATATTCTTTATCACCCACCTTTGTCATCTCACGACAGACAGACGCGACTGATAATGGTGCGGTTATTCTCTTTTTACGTTTTTGACCAATGTTACCCCTCTTTCACCGGCACCCCGTAATGAGAGAAGCGAACCTCCAGTCTTCCTTTCCCTGGTTCCTCTTCGTCATCTATTKATTCATGATAGAGACAGGGCTTTAGGACTTCGAAAACGCTGTGAAATCGGTCGTTTTACATTTAATTGCCGCGCTGTCCCGCTGTCGCAATCGGCAAGTCGCTGCTTGCGCTGCTCTGCCGCTGTCTTTCATCAATGCTTTGAGATCCCTCGTGCACGATCGAGACAGTCAGTTCATTCGAGACCGATTTTCTTCAATAGCCAAGCTGAATGCGCGCACGCGCTCTCTGGTCCCCCAGTCGTGGTGGCGAAATGAACTAAGCTGCGCACTCACGCACACACACGGGGATCCTAGCTAACAATTCTAGGAAGAGAGAACGTTTTTGTAATGTTACCCGTAATATTCCGTTAACGTTTTAGTGTCCAGTGTTTTTGTTTGTTAGGGGAACATTGTATCTGTGTTAGCAAAAACCTTCTGAGAACCTTTTTAGCGGGATTTGGGGTTAGAGTTAGGAGAACATTTCCTTAATGTCAAACACAACTTATCTAGAACATGTATATAGACACACTGTATATAGACTTTTTCTACTGTATTATTGACTGTATGTTTGTTTACTTCATGTGTAACTCTGTGTTGTTGTATGTGTCGAACTGRTTTGCTTTATCTTAGCCAGGTCGCAATTGTAAATGAGAACTTGTTCTCAAATAGCCTACCTGGTTAAATAAAGGTGAAATAAAAATAAATAAATGTTTGCAATGCTTTCAGAATATACAACATTATTGGTTGGATGCGTTTTATGGAACATTCATGTGTGCAGTTTTCTGCGGGTTAGGAGAATATTCCATCAAAGTCCCACCAAATATACACAGAACATGGTTGCCATGTTCTCAGAATATAAGATATTCATGTTCTAGACACGTTTCATGGGAACGTTGCAAGAACATTTATGTTTATCAGTTGTCAGGATGTCACCTGATGGAACCAAATAAATGTCTCCCKCTAAAAAGTTTGTTAATTACACATCACACCTTGTTACTGTTGCCAAGCCAATCAAGGCCCTGATTGGTGAACCACTGATCCATTCATAGCTCTTTGTCTGTTGGCAAGGTTAGGGATACTCCCACACAGTGCTTTTAACATACAGTGTTTTTAACTTACATATTTGACACCATTTGACATACATGATTACAATGTGCATGTTCATTTCTACGGTAGTCATTATTCAACAGTCCTCACCTGGGATTTGAACTCACAGCCTCTTTTGATGAACTTACTTCAGCAATTGAAGGGCTTTCAGTATAGTTGTCTAATGTTGGTGAGGCATGTTAACCTGTTTAACTGATACTTCTGAATCACTATGATCACTAAAATACTTTCTTGAGTGTACTTTTAACAGAGCTGAGCTTTATTCCAAAGTGCATTCACCCTATTGATTACATCCTTACACCTATCAAGTTTAATCACCCTACTATCCCAATCTCACCAAAATATGTTAATGTCATTATTTGGCAACAGTTACATCATACCTCTCTGATCTAATTAAAACGAGTTTCACATTGAAAGATGGGAATCTGTAGGATATTCCCCTTAACTAAATMTCCACTTTCCATGCAAATTATAAGTATTTATTAATTCTATATACAGTGCATTCGGGAAAGTATTCAGACCCCTTGACTTCTTCCACATTTTGTTACGTTACAGCCTTATTCTAAAATTTATGAAATAAAACTAATTCCTCATCAATCTACACACAATACCCAATAATCACAAAGTGAAAACAGGTTTTTAGATTTTTTTGCAAATGTATTAAAACCAAAAAACAGAAATACCTTATTTACATAAGTATTCAGACCATTTGCTATGAGTGTAACGCTTGTCGTCGTCGGGAGAAGGAGAGGAGGACCAAAGTGCAGCGTGGTACGTATCCATAATACTTTTAATCAAGAATGAATACACGAACAAAAACAACAAAACGACCAACYAACAGTTCTGACAGGTGCAACAAACACTAACCAGAAAATCAGAGACTAGTCAGGATCGAGGGAAAGGTGAATGGAGCAACGAACAGAGATATCCTTGATGAAAACCTGCTCCAGAGCGCTTAGGACCTCAGASTAGGGCGAYGGTTCACCTTCCTACAGGACAGTGACCCTAAGCACACAGCCAAGACGATGCAGGAGTGGCMTGTCTCTGAATGTCCTTGAGTGGCCCAGCCAGAGCCCGGACTTGAATCCAATCGAACATCTCTGGAGAGACCTGAAATAGCTGTGCAGCGATGCTCTCCATCCAACCTGACAGAGCTTGTGAGGATCTGCAGAGAAGAATGGGAGAAACTCCCCAAATAAAGGTGTGACAAGCTTGTAGCGACACACCCAAGAAGACTCGATGCTGTAATCGCTGCCAAAGGTGCTTCAACAAAGTACTGAGTAAAGGGTCGGAATACTTACAGTATGTAAATGTTATATTTCAGTTCTTGATTTTAAATAAATTAGCAAATATTTCTAAAAACCTGTTTTTCTTTGTTATTATGGGCTATTGTGTGTAGATTGATGAGGGGGGAAAAAACAATTTAATCCATTTTAGAACAAGGCTGTAACGTAACAAAATGTGGAAAAGGTCAAGGGGTGTGAATACTTTCAGAATTCACTGTAGCTGAGCATCTCAAAGAGAACTATCATCTTTTAAAAATCTCCACCGCATATACCTTGTAGAACAAACATGTGTCATTGACACACTCATTTTAATTAGATCAGATAGGTGTTTTATGACTGTCGCCAAATAATGACTTTAACATACAGTACCACTCAAAAGTTTGGACACATCGGCTCATTCAAGGGTTTTCTTTATTTTTTACTATTTTACTACATTGTAGAATAATAGTGTAGACATCAAAACTATGAAATAATACATTCTACAAATGAGTAGGTGTGTCCAAACTATTGACTGGTACTGTATATTGCTAAGAATTTGAGAGTAGGGTGACCTCCCTGTCGGGTCTTGAACCAAGGACATAAAYGACTGTAAAAACACCAGTATATCGGCTCCAAGTGATTTTCATTTAGAAAATCTGTTCCAAAGTATTCCCACGGTTTGAAATGATTATATTTTAGTCAAATATTATATCTGTTTGGGCTTCTTGCGGTCAATTTGCAGTCTACAAATTACTAGTAATTATGTTCCTGCCCTCTGACCATCCGTTCAAGAAAAAATTGTCCTGTGGCTGAATCTAGTTGATGATCCCTGCTCCAGGTCATGTGCTTATTGGGCCAGTATAGTTATGGCCCTGTCCAGAAGAAACCCTAACCCCTCCTCCCTAAGCGCTTATGTAGATGAAACAACTGGATAGGTGTAAGCAATAGGGTGAATGCACTTTGGAGTAAATCTCAGCTGTGTTAAAAGTACACTCAAGAAAACCTATTTTATTGATAATAGTGATTCAGGAGTATCYTTAAAACAGGTTAACATGCCCCCACCAATATTAGACAACTATAACATTTAAATTGCTGAAATTAGTAAATCAAATCAATGATGAGACTAGTCAGATTAACCAACACCTGACACGGACATGGTGGCATCGCCGGGAGATCGGAGTACCGTGAACCAAGAGMTTGTAAGTGCAAATCCCAGATGAGGACATGTTGAATAATAATTACTGCATAAATGAACATGCACAATGTAATCATCTACATCGAAGTGTGTCAAAGTTGAAAACACTGTATGTTAAAAGCACTTTGTAAGTATGAATGGATCAGTGGTTCACCAATAATGGCCTTGATTGGCTTGGCAACAGTTACAYGGCGTGATGTGTAATGAAACACTTTTTTTGGGGAGAACATTCATTTAGGACCATCAGATGATGTCCTGACAACTGATAAACAGAAATGTTCCTGCAATATTCCCATGAAATGTGTCTAGGACATTAATATCTTATGTTCTGAGAACATGGCAACCATGTTCTGTGTATATTCGGTGGGACGTTCAGGTAATATTGTCCTAACCCATAGAAAACTGGATACATTAATGTTTGTGCAATGTTCCCATGAAACGTGTCTCGACCATTAATATCTTAAGTTCTGAGAACATGGTAACCCCGTTCTGGGTGAGTTCTATTTGACATTAAGGTAATAGTCTCTTGGAAACATTCCTGGCACATCACAGGAACATTTCTATGAAAACGTTACTTAATGACCTAATGAGACTTTTAAGGGAACGTTCTCTAAAGTTGAGGGAACGTTTGTTGTTAGCTGGGATGCTGCTGATGCTGCTGATTGACTAAGTGATACATGAGATATTGGCCGGCCCTATTAGAAAACTAAATATTATGTTTTTTAGTGCACCCATAACTTCAGTCTCTCAATAGGCAAAAATGAGAATATTATTATGATTTGATGATGGGTTGTGTATGGATGGCCCATGGCGCCATATTGCAGTGTCCATATGGTCAGGGTAGACTAGAGAGACAGTTGCTTGGACAATAGAGGGAGACACTGCCTCATTAAACAACACTGTCTCGTCTCGTTATTGAACCATTTGTTGATCCATGAAGTTCATGTTCCTCCGCTTGTTATGAACACATCGCACTGTCTTCACAATGCTGTGTCCAATACGTTATTCCCTATGTATAGTACACTACTATAGTACACTACTGTTGACCAAAGCCCTGGTCAAAAGTCGTTTTGTAAATAGGGAACATGGTGCTATTTGGGACGTAGCCAATGTAGGTTAACAATATTGGACATGTGCAAATAAAAAAATAAAAAGTTTTATAGTTTCGTAGAATGTATTAGTTTATTTGATTGCAACAATTGTGCTTTAAAAAAAATGATGATTCATGATTATTAATAGGCCGCATAGGCCTACATCTGATTCAATGTTGTCACGCTTTTCATTATTCAAAGTTATGGCTTTTACACTGGGATATCTGTCTGTTTGTTGGTCAAGCACACCTGCCATAAATTAACTTTCCACAATAGCTGTAGAAATTGGATGCCAAAATTTTATCTGATGAGTTTCKGTTATGAAAAAGATTGTCCTCCTATAATGAAATAATAATTACAAATTAACATTTTAGACAACAATATAAGTAAGTAACCTTGGTATGCAATATAGATACATTTGCCACTTTCTTTCTCTGTCTCGGAGGACCTGAGCCCTAGGACCATACGTCAGGACTACCGGGCATGATGACTCCTTGCTGTCCCCAGTTCACCTGGCCTTGCTGCTATTCCAGTTTCAACTGTTCTGCCTGCGGTTATGGAACCGCCACCTGTCCCAGACCTGCTATTTTCAACTCTTAATGATCGGCTATGAAAAGCCAACTGAAAATTATTCATGATTATTATTTGACCATGCTTGTCACTTATGAATA
>NC_036876.1:2834703-2836488 GCF_002910315.2 Salvelinus sp. IW2-2015 | reverse complement strand
TTCCTGAGGGGGAATAGGCTTTGTCGTGCCCTCTTCACGACTGTCTTGGTGTGTTTGGACCATTCTAGCTTGTTGTTGATGTGGACACCAAGGAATTTGAAGCTCTCAACCTGCTCCACTACAGCCCCGTCGATGAGAATGGGGACGTGCTCGGTGCTCCTTTTCCTGTAGTCCACAATCATCTCCTTAGTCTTGGTTACGTTGAGGGATAGGTTGTTATTCTGGCACCACCCAGCCAGGTCTCTGACCTCCTCCCTATAGGCTGTCTCGTCGTTGTCTGTGATCAGGCCTACCACTGTTGTGTCGTCAGCAATCTTAATGATGGTGTTGGAGTCGTGCCTGGCCATGCAGTCGTGGGTGAACAGGGAGTGCAGGAGGGGAGCACGCACCCCTGGGGAGCTCCAGTGTTGAGGATCAGGGTGGCAGATGTGTTGCTACCTACKCTCACCACCTGGGGYCGGCCCGTCAGGAAGTCCAGGATCCAGTTGCAGAGGGAGGTGTTTAGTCCCAGGTTCCTTAGCTTAGTGATGAGCTTTGAGGGTACTATGGTGTTGAACGCTGAGCTGTAGTCAATGAATAGCATTCTCACATAGGTGTTCCTTTTGTCCAGGTGGGAAAGGGCAGTGTGGAGTGCAATAGAGATTGCATCATCTATGGATCTGTTTGGGCGGTATGCAAATTGAAGTGGGTCTAGGGTTTCTGGGATAATGGTGTTGATGTGAGCCATTACCAGCCTTTCAAAGCACTTCATGGCTACGGACGTGAGTGCCACGGGTCTGTAGTCATTTAGGCAGGTTGCCTTTGTGTTCTTGGGCACAGGGACTATGGTTGTCTGCTTGAAGCATGTTGGTATTACAGACTCAGTCAGGGACATGTTGAAAATGTCAGTGAAGACACCTGCCAGTTGGTCAGCACATGCCCGGAGCACACGTCCTGGTAATCCATCTGGCCCCGCAGCCTTGTGAATGTTGACCTGTTTAAAGGTCTTACTCACGTCGGCTACGGAGAGCGTGATCACACAGTCGTCCGGAACAGCTGATGCTCTCATGCATGCCTCAGTGTTGCTTGCCTCGAAGCGAGCATAGAAGTGATTTAGCTCGTCTGGTAGGCTCGTGTCACTAGGCAGCTCGCGGCTGTGCTTCCCTTTGTAGTCTGTAATAGTTTGCAAGCCCTGCCACATCCGACGCGTGTCGGAGCCGGTGTAGTATGATTCAATCTTAGCCCTGTATTGACGCTATGCCTGTTTGATGGTTCGTCGCAGGGTATAGCAGGATTTCTTGTAAGCTTCCGGGTTAGAGTCCCGCACCTTGAAAGCGGCAGCTCTACCCTTTAGCTCAGTGCGAATGTTGCKTGTAATCCATGGCTTCTGGTTGGGGTATGTACGTACAGTCACTGTGGGGACGACGTCCTCAATGCACTTATTGATAAAGCCAGTGACTGATGTGGTGTATTCCTCAATGTCATCGGAAGAATCCCGGAACATGTTTCAGTCTGTGATAGCAAAACAGTCCTGTAGTTTAGCATCTGCTTCATCTGACCATTTTTTTTATAGACCGAGTCGCTGGTGCTTCCTGCTTTAATTTTTGCTTGTAAGCAGGAATCAGGAGGATAGAGTTGTGGTCAAATTTACCAAATGGAGGGCGAGGGAGAACTCTGTAGGCTAGCATACATTTCCATAGAGAGAGAATGTCATATAATTTCAACATAACATTGGTTAAACATTAGTTGAATCCGTAGCACCCCACAAAAAAACTAGCACTGATTTTGCTGATATAGCTAGATAGA
>NC_036876.1:2825280-2834678 GCF_002910315.2 Salvelinus sp. IW2-2015 | reverse complement strand
CACAGTGAATAGTGGATCTAATGTAAGCATTGCAAGAAATGATCTTATAGGCCAGTAGAGGAGAAAATAATTTCAGTTTTGCGCTGCACTCAATTTAAGCAGTGGCCTGAAGATTGAAATGGGACATGACACTTTTCTAGCGGACCAAACTAATGACAGTACACTGTGGCCTGAGCCAGTTTTCACTTTTGTTTTCTATTCTTTTTAAAACGTTTTTTTTTTAAGTGTAGTCTATCTAGCTATATTCAGCAAAATCAGTGCTAGTTTTTTTGTGGGGTGCTACGGATTACTAATGTTTAACCAATGTTATGTTGAAATTATATGACATTCTCTCTCTATGGAAATGTATGCTAGCCTACAGAGTTCTCCCTCGCCCTCCATTTGGTAAATTTGACCACAACTCTATCCTCCTGATTCCTGCTTACAAGCAAAAATTAAGCAGGAAGCACCAGCGACTCGGTCTATAAAAAAAATGGTCAGATGAAGCAGATGCTAACTACAGGACTGTTTTGCTATCAACAGACTGAAACATGTTCCGGGATTCTTCCGATGACATTGAGGAATACACCACATCAGTCACTGGCTTTATCAATAAGTGCATTGAGGACGTCGTCCCCACAGTGACTGTACGTACATACCCCAACCAGAAGCCATGGATTACAGGCAACATTCGCACTGAGCTAAAGGGTAGAGGCTCCGCTTTCAAGGTGCGGACTCTAACCCGGAAGCTTACAAGAAATCCTGCTATACCCTGCGACGAAACCATCAAAACAGGCATAGCGTCATAACACGGGCTAAGATTGAATCATAACTACACCGCTAGAAGCTTCGACACGCGTCGGATGTGGCAGGCTTGCAAACTATTACAGACTACATACCGGTGGTAACACCGCCGCGAGCTGCCTAGTGAACACGAGCTCGCTAGTAGGACGATGCATAAACTCACTTGCTATGCTTGCCGCCTCGAGGCCAAGCAAGCAACTCTGAGCGGCTGCATGAGAGGCATACTTGTCCTCTGTTCCGGACGAGACCTGCTGATGTTGATCACAGCTTCTCCGTAGCGCGTAGACGTCGAGTAAGAACCTATTAAACAGGTCAACGATCTCACAGGCTGCGTGGGCCAGATGTGATAGCCAGGACGATGTGGACTCCGGTGCGATGTGTTCATACCACTGCCAGGTGTCTTCACTGACATTTTCCAAACATGTCGCCTGATGAGTCTGTAATACGCAATCAGGCTTCCAAAGCAGAACCAACATTAAGTCCTGTGCCCCAAGACACACACAGGCAAACCACTGCTAATATGACTACAGACCGTGGCACTTCTCGAACGTCGCGTTAGCCATGAGTGTCTTTGAAGGTCTGCGTTATATGGTACACATCACATCTATTATTGTCCAGAAAACCCTAGACCCATCCAATTGCTAATACCGCCAACCAGATCCATTAGAGATGATAGCAGATATCTTATTGCAATCCTACACTGCCCTTTCCTCACTGGGTACAAAGGAAGCACCTAATGTGAGAAATGCTATTTCATTGACTACGCTCTAGCGTTGCAACCACTACAAGTACCCGTCAACAAGCTAGTCGCAGCTATCTCTAAGCTAGGAACCCTGGGAGCTAAATCACCATTAAACCTCTCTGCAACTGGTTCCCTGGACTTCTGACGGGCTCCAGTCCCGCCAGGCATTGGTGAGTGATGTAAGGTAGGCACACAATCTGCCACCCTGATGATCCTAACAACACGAATAGGCGATGCCCCAGGGGGTGCGTGGCTCCTCTCCTCTCCTTCTACGCATCCGACGCATGGCCAGCAGCTGCATACACCATCATTAGCTTGCATGCGACAACGTGTAGGCCTGATCACACATCTGATCTGAGACGCTATGGACGTGAGGACTCATTAGTACCTGGCTGTAACGACGTAGACACTAAGGGTGCAGAGTCGATCGATGTGTGCACAACACGTATCCCTCACCGTAACCAAGACTAAGGAGAGATGAATTGTGGCGCTACAGGAAAGGAGCACACTGAGCACGTCCCGTTCCAATCGACGGAGGGGTCTGTAGTGGAGCAGGTTGAGAGCTTCAAATTCCTTGGTGTCCACATAACAACAAGCTAGAAATGGTCCAAACACACCAAGAACAGTCGTGAAGAGGGCACGACAAAGCCTATTCCCCCTCAGGAAACTAAAAAGATTTGGCATGGTCCTGAGATCCTCAAAGGTTCGACAGTGCAAACTCGAGAGCATCCTGAACGGTTGCATCATTGCCTGGTAACGGCAATTGCTCAGCCTCCGACGCGCAAGGCACTTCAGAGGTTAGGTGCGTACGGCCAGTAAGTCACTGGGGCTAAGCCTTGCCCTGCCATCTCAGGACCTCTACACCAGGCGGTGTCAGAGGAAGGCCTGAAAATTGTCAAACCCCAGCCACCGCACCAAGTATTAGACTGTTCTCTACATGGCATAAGTCGGTGCCGGATGCCAGTCCTAGGACATAACAGGCTTCTCAAACAGTTTTTAATACCACACTGAAGACTTCAAAGCATAATAGCTCACTGTAAGAAGTACCCTGGATTATTTGCATTGTGTGCCCTCATATTATTAATTATCCACCGTGGAAACGCCTGCAGAATAAAGTGCTGGTTAAGATTCTCCCTGACTATTTGGGAGTCAGCACACGCTAAGATGATTCACTATAGAGCATTCAACACGCCCCGGGGTCAAAGGGGAGTGGCGTTTGATTGTAGTGTATGCTTTGTGTGTGTGTGTGTGTGTGTGGTTTGTGTGCATGTGTGGCGTGGTGTGTTATGTTTTCATGAGGTGGGTTGACAGAGCTATACTGCCATTGGTAATGAAAAGGTGAATAAGTTCGGGCCCAAGACGAAACAGTGATTGTTCTCACTATACTTGGTATTGTAGACTGTCCTCAAGCCAGACTTGTCTACTCAACTGCAATGCAGCGCATACAGAATTTTGATTTAGAATCTGCTCTTGTTGTTGTTGAGAGATGTCAGCAGCAAAAGGCAGGAAGTACTGAACTTGCTTAGTGTTTTATGAGTTGTTGGAAAAAGACTTCTAAAAAGAATTATGTGATTTGCATCTAGATAATGTCCAGTATAACTAGATTTGTCCTTAACGAAATATAGTATCAGATACACACCTTACAAAATCATGTCCCATTAGTTGTAATCCACAAAATAACAATCACATGCTCCTCGTTGGCTGTCAAGGATTATTTTCCTGCTGTAGCAACAGGGTGCAGCTCAAATGACGATCCTACATTGTAGGAGGGATGGGGGAGAGGGGAGAGGAGAGGTGGCCGAGGTGTGGGTCTGAGAGAGGGGAGAGGTGGAGGCATCCGGTGGCGAAGGGGATATGGGTGTTTAGGGAGGTGGACGCGTGCGTAGGTGACTGGGAGGGGGAAGTTGGGAGCTGACGCATGGTTGATGAATATTGCGCTCACAAGAAGGTCTCTCCTCAGGGGTGTAACGGGCGTAGTGGAGAAGGTGGATGTGTGCAGGTGGGGGTAAGGCCGAGTTTCTAGCTTGGACTGCCTTAAAAACTCGGGTCTCCTCTTGTTTAGAGGACAGTAACCGTATAACACAAATCGCAATTTTTTTTATAGCGGAGTGTACGGGGTTTTAACAATCAACTGCTGCCTTAGATGTTTTTTGTGGTGTGTGTGTGGTTAGTGTGTCGATGTGTGTGTTGCTAGCTGTGTGTGTGTGTGTGTGTGTGTTGTGTGTCCAGTGGGTAGTTGCTAGGGTTTGGTGTTCGTTGTGTGGTTCGTGTGTGTGTTACTGTGTGTTCCGTCGCGTGACTCGGTGTGGTGGTTCCAGGGTGAGTTGGGCGGGTTGTTCGCTGAGTGTGTGCCAAGTATGGGTGTGTGTGTGCATACTGCCTGTTGCGTGAGGTTGAGATGTGTATCCTATTTCAACTCTTGATGTTAGGGAAGCAGTAAGAAGGGCTTTTAGGTGGCCAGTTGTGGGCCCCTCTCAAGAGTGTCGCCAACAATGGTCACCCCTAGGTGTGGCACCATATAGACAACGACAATAACACAGATAGCACGCACAGAGTTAATTTTCCATTATCACTATATTGTCTTGTTTCATCCAGTACACATGGTCAAACCATATCAAACATGTATCTAGGTGTGTTGACGTTGTGAAGATCTTATTATCGGGTTGTTTTATGTATTCCGTAAGAGATAACAAGTATAATGCGAAATGAAAGGTGCAAATGAAGTGAAAGTACATAGAACAGTAAGTATTAGAACACGACATAAGATATGTGGTTATGACATGTTTGTTCCATAGTGCATGATTAATAATGAACCATGAAACTCGGTACTATGATGGTTTGTGTAGATTTGATTGTTTTTCCTTCATCCACAATTGACGATAAGAAAAATCAATATTACGGATAGACTGATGTAATAGAATTCTCAACAAACAGGGTTTGGTAGATCTATGGAATGTGTATTAATCAATAAGCCATTTGTACAATCATCAGACTAATATTACATTGGAGAGTTGCTGTTATCCACCATGTGAGTATGAACCGCTATTCCAGTCCTCCCCTTCAGCACGCCATAAGCCTCCTGTGCTATTGCTCACAAACCAGACTCAAAGACAATGCTCGCCGAGCTGTAAGGTAATAAGGCAGTGGGTCACGGGAAAAATACTCCCCCGCTAGGAGAAGGACTCATAGAGAACAGGTAGAACCTAGAGAGGGTAACTAGGGCCATATGAGAGGGTGGCTCAGTCCTCTTCTGGCTGGTGCGGGTGGAGATTAATAGTACAAAGAAAACTCAGTGCCAAGTGTTTGATGTCGCAAGAAAATGACCCTCTCATAGTAGAAGTGACAAGCCAATTGTGCTCATAATATGGTATCAGAATAACTTTGTTTTTTCAGAATGTTGGCTGTTTGCATAGACCTGATCATTGAAGGTAGAGTTGAAAATATAGCATGGTCTTGGGAGGTGGTCGGTTACCATAATCCGTTCGGCTCAGAAAGTTGAAGACTGGAATAGCAAGCAAGGAGTCTCATGTCTCAACACCGAGCAATTAGTTAACGGCCATGGAGACGTATGAGTGACCATAAGGAGAGAGCGAGCTCATGGTTCTTCACTTCCAAGAACGAAGACCGAAGAAGAAAGGTGGTCAAACAATGTACTCTAGTATTAGATAGCGCACAGTAAAGCACAGCAGGTAATTGGCTTATACTCTTAGTAGGGGTTCTTGTTTCGTAACATATCGTTAATCTGTTTGTGTAATTCTTGTACAGAGTATATTGCATTTATTAGGCGATGTACGCCACGGAGTTCCAGATGGTAACATCTTTTTCATCGAACGGAACTCCATCACGATTACTATGTATGTGCTATGGGTCCATTGGTCTCGCAAGATCTTATTCATTTCTTAGCAGACCTAGGTTAGGGTCTGCGCTGGGAGAGGGAGGTTAGACATGGATTAGACTGTGGAACAGGCTGCTAGCCTCTGAACACAAACAGATCGAGGAATCGTTAAACCATCCAGTGATTTGTAGAGAATATGGTCCATATTATAGAACTATCCTGATATTATGACACATGAATCCACGCTGGTTGGACAGAATATTATAATCAGATGTAGGCCTATGGCGGCTTCTATATCAATGCCATATACGTACATTTCATATCAGCTTTCTATTTTTAAAAAATGCATCAGATGGGTATGCAAATTCAAAATTAACCTAAAAACCGCATTTTCTTAACGAACACTGTATAAAACTTTTTATTTTTTTATTTGCACATGTCCAAGCATCTGTTATTCCTACATTTCGGAGTAACGTCGCCATAGCACCTATATGTTTCCCTATTTCACAAACGTACTTTTGACCAGGGCTTTTTGTCTCAACTAGTTAGTGTTCTCATAGTAAGCTTGTTTACTTATCATATGTGTGTCTAGACGTAAGGTGGCACAGCAAGCACCAATTCAGTGATGACGAGTGAATGACGAATGCATAGGTATCTACAATTAAACAAGCTGGAGAGGATGACATGACACTATCGAATAGTGGATCAACTACCATAGAGTCCTAATAACGGACGAGGACGGGGTGGATTTGTTTATAATCGCACGCAGCCAGGCAGTCGTTCGACATGGACGTCCTCCACGCTCGTAACGTTTCCTAGTTCTCAAGGTGGCACGTCACCATGGTACCTCTGCACTTCATGGGACTCGCTATAGGACCAGTTGAACAGCCACCAAAATAAGAAACCTGTGAGCATGCAAAGTGGATCGGTCACACCCGTATTGGTGGCGCACGCAAAGTGAATACTTGGGCACAGTAGAACACAATCATGACAGCGCGATGAACCTGCATCATATCACAATTTCATAAACCACCTGTAATTATTCTTCCTATAGTTTTTAGACGACCTTATGGTAGGAGGATGCAAGTTCAACTAGGAGCGCATCGTTCAGAAACATAATCTATTCATAAGTTTTCTATAGATAAGCGATGGCCTAACAGGCCCAAATAGACTTCCTCGTGCATGCAGTTATGGCATCGAAATCATGACAGCATAGGAAGCAGCATTACACCAGCATCCAAACCACTACACGTAACTTCCCGCCTATCATGTCTCCATATATACTATGACGAATCGGTATAACACCTTAAAAAGTCTTCATATTATGGTACTCATTAAGTTCACACATTTGGGTTTCTTCGTCTAAATAGAAATGTTCCTGTGATGTCTGCCGCAGGAATGTTTCCAGCACAAGAGGGACTTAGTTAGAAGCCTTTTAGAATGTCAATGAACTACCAGAACGGGGTAAATGTTCTGCATATAGATACTTAGACTATTCGTCGGAGAGTCCGAGGTATCTGGTACTATTACATAACAACGTTTCATGGGAACATTGCACAAACATTATGTATCGTTTCTATGGGTTAGCGGTTCAGATTCTGTTTACTTGAAATGACTGTGATGCGGTTGTCTTCTTACCTACCTTAGTTGAATGAACTCACTTAAGTCACTCTTGACATGAGCATCTATCTGATAAATAATCAAAATCTAAATGTAAACATCAGATATAGACAGAAAGGCTTTTAAAATATGAATTATTGCACTACATTTACAGTATATAGGGAATGGGGTGCCATTTGGGACAGAAGCCTATTCTCAGCGAGTCAACTCCCCTCTCATACATTTACTTGTAGTTGTCCCGTTCTTTCGTAAAAAGTGAACACCAAATCTACTCACTGACTGACAATTGACAATAGGTGGCGATGACGGTCTAAATACAGTTTACCGACCTCATAAAGATGGCGGCTACCTTCTCCCGGTTTGTGCCTGTTTGGGGGAAAGTAAGACGTTTCCTAGTAAATTCTGTTATCATAGGTCAGACAACGGCGTGCTGCACAACAATGGATACAGACAGAACTACGAAGGTTTGAACCTGTTAATAGTCTTTATTCAAATGACAAGTTGTACATGTTGCTTTCCTTGTCTTATTGAAAACACTGCGTGTCAATACTGAACGTTTACAAGCGCTTATTTAGTAACACTGCTTACACAARATCCGGATATTGACTGTAATAGTAGCTAGCTATCAATCATTAGTATTAAAATGTATCGTCATTAAAATAAATTTATTTGGGACAAATCATTCACTAAACCTCAACTAAATCTTGCAATGAATAATGTAGAAATGGAGCAAGTTGAGGTGACTAAACTGCTTGGAGTAACCCTGGATTGTAAACTGTCATGGTCAAAGCATATTGACGCATAATAAAGCATTGCTCTGCCTTAACAGCATTATCAACAAGGCAGTTCCTACAGGCCCTAGTTTTGTTGCACGTAGACGGGTGGGTATAATTTGTGGAACGTTCCAACAGGAATCTTTTCCAAAAACTTCGTAAATAAGTTTGCCAACAAACAACGCATACAAAGTTGTATAACGGCAGATTAAGATACCGGGTAGGGAGTGGGCAATTTATTTACGTTTTTCACTCACCACGTTTATTCCGAAAAATGTATGTCCTCACTCTGGTAGTCTATGGACAAACATTAAGAATAAGATACGTGGTGAGTTGATGACTATTCGGCAGCTAGCTAACTAGGTGAATTGATCATGCCACTTTGTATGCGTTGTATGTTGGCATCATTGTACTTTACGAAGTCTTTGGAACAGATTCCCGTTGGAACATTCCACCAATTCTACCCACCCCACCTGGACTACTATTCAGTCGTGTGGTCAGGTGCCACGAGGGATTTAGGAAAATTGCAATTGGCTCAAAACAGGGCTGCATGGCTGGCCCTTAGATCTAACTTTAATAATATGCATGTCAATCTCTCCTGGCTCAAAGTGGAGGAGAGATTGACTTCATCACTACTTGTATTTGTGAGAGGTGTTGAATCTACTGAGCTGTCTGTTTGAATTACTGGCACACAACTCAGACACTCATGCATACCCCACAAGACATGCCACCAGAGGTCTCATCAGTCCTCAAGTCCAGAACAGACTACATGGAACTCTATTCCACATCAAGAAACTGATGCAAGCAGTAACATTTTTTTTTTTACAGATAAAAATACACCTTATGGAACAGCGGGGACTGTGAAGCAACACAAACATAGGCACAGACACATGCATACAAACACACAATAACGTGCGCACTATATACACACACACGTACACATGGATTTTGTGTTGTAGATACAGTGGGGAGAACAAGTATTGGATACACTGCCGATTTTGCAGGTTTTCCTACTTACAAAGCATGTAGTGGTCAAATTTTTATCATAGGTACACTTCATTGTATGATTTTTAAGTAATTAATTTGCATTTTATTGCATGACATAAGTATTTGATACTCCAGAAAAGCAGAACTTAATATTTGGTACAGAAACCTTTGTTTGCAATTACAGAGATCATACGTTTCCTGTAGTTCTTGACCAGGTTTGCACACACTGCAGCAGGGATTTTGGCCCACTCCTCCATACTCTCCAGATCCTTCAGGTTTCGGGGCTGTCGCTGGGCAATACGGACTTTCAGCTCCCTCCAAAGATTTTCTATTGGGTTCAGGTCTGGAGACTGGCTAGGCCACTCCAGGACCTTGAGATGCTTCTTACGGAGCCACTCCTTAGTTGCCCTGGCTGTGTGTTTCGGTTCGTTGTCATGCTGGAAGACCCAGCCATGACCATCTTCAATGCTCTTACTGAGGGAAGGAGGTTGTTGGCCAAGATCTCGCGATACATGGCCCCATCCATCCTCCCTCAATACGGTGCAGTCGTCCTGTCCCTTTTGCAGAAAGCATCCCTAAGAATGATGTTTCCACTCCATGCTTCACGGTTGGGATGGTGTTCTTGGGGTTGTACTCATCCTTCTTCTTCTCCAAACAC